>NW_026111773.1:347500-356217 GCF_024679095.1 Eriocheir sinensis | reverse complement strand
TTATCATCTCTTTCTTCATCTTTTCGCCACATTTATGTCATTCAATTATTTTTTTCTTATGTTCTCTGTATTCACTTTTTCCACTGCATATAGTTATTTCTTCCATTTCTTTTTCCTTGTGCTCTCTTATTAATATTTTCGCCACACCGTGATTTCTTTTTTTCCTATGTCCTCTTTCTTCACCTTTCCCCGCACACAACCATTTCTTACATTTCTTCGTTTCTCATGTTCTCTTTATTCATCTCTTCGCCGCACAGTGACAGGGCGGGGTGAGCTACGAGGCGCCGACAGCATAAATGAAGCCCCTTGACGTATGGCCGGAGCTAAGGCAGCATTAACGCTTTTTGTTCCTCGACACACGTAAAAACATCGCGTCCACGGCAGCTGCAAAGATTATGACGTCAGCCGTAGAGGGGGACGTGACTGACTGGCTGCCCCGCCCTTTACCTCATGGCGTGCTAACTTGCGTGACGTCATCTAAAACAGGTACAGCACGAAGCGAAAATGATAACACTAAGGGAATGGTTGAACGTTTGAAGAAGGGAATGGGAGAGGAGAAGAGAGGAGTAGGGATTGAAAAGAGGAGCTACTGAGAGAGGGAAGCAAAAATAGAATACGGTGGAAATCAACTATAACTACTACTACTACTACTACTACTACTACTACTACTACTACTACTACTGCATACTCTCACGGCTATTGGCTACACTACACGCGTGACATCGATGCGCCCAGCTTTCCGCTCATTGGCTGCGTCTGGAAAAGTTGGAGGAAAAAGTCGCATCCTGATTGGTCCCATTTGGCGAACCTCCTTACCCTTGGCGAGTGTAATTGGCTGCGTTTTCCGATTATTTCAATGTAATTATTTGGCAGGAGAGGAATGTAATTGGTGTTCGAGGCGGAATTACAAAAGGAAATCTACCCTTGATACTCCCTGCAATTGTCGTAAAGAGAGGAGGACAAGAAAAAAACAGAGAGAGAGAGAGAGAGAGAGAGAGAGAGAGAGAGAGAGAGAGCAAAGTGCTAACCATAAAATATACAGAAAATATTGGTAAGAAAAACAAACTGGAACAATATTTAGCTAAAAACACACCAGAAAAAAAAAGACAAGTAATGAAACCACAAATAACAAAATAAATTCCCCGGACAAAACTATGTTATATTATTTTTTTTTCCACGATTATAAAAAGGTAAGAATGGTTACGCCAGGCTCATTACTTATCGGCCGTGACATGCATGTTACACTGTGAATGATGATGATGATGATGATGAATGATGATGATGATGAAGATGATGATGACGATGGTAATATATAATGATGATAATGATACAACAACAACAACAACAACAAAACAACTACTACTACTAATACTACTGCTACTACTACTACTACTACTACTACTACTACCACCACTTCTATATACTACTACTACTACTACTACTACTACTACTACTACTACTACTACTATACTACTACAACAACTTTATTACTACTACTACTACTACTACTACTACTACTACCACCACTTCTATTACTACTACTACTACTACTACTACTACTACTACTACTACTAATAATAATAATAATAATAATAATAATAATAATAATAATAATAATAATAATAATAATGGTAATAGGGATACAAATAGCAACAATAACAATACAGAAAAAACAGACGAACCGAAGAAAAAATGAATAACAAATACAATAAGACTAAATAAATAATAAAAACAGAGAATACGATTAAAATGAGAACAACCAACAAAAAATCCAAGTGTAAGAAAAAAACTTATCAATGGATTTAATTTTCTGAGGTGAGGTCAGGGATGCAGGTGGCAGGCTCACTAATTAAGGTCAGGGCACAGGCACAGGTGACCCCAGGAGCTAGGTACATTAACACTATAAAGTATGATAGTTCTTGACACGAAAGGAACAGGTGACGAGAGAGAGAGAGAGGAAGGGAGGGAGGGAGGGGGAAAAAGGGGGTGGAGAGACGGGCAGGTGAAGTTGAGAGGTGTGCGGGAGGGGCCGTGAAGGAGGTGATAAAGGCAAGGAGGCATGAATGAGTTATGAGACGGTGTGAGTGGCCGAGTGAGGAGAGTAAGGAGAGAGTGGCAGATAATGGGAGATACTGGGAAGGGCAGGAAAAGGAGAGTCAGGAGGAGGAGGAGGAGGAGGAGGAGAAAGAAGGTGAGTGTGGGGAGAAAGTGGCAGATAAAGGGAGATGGGAAGGGCAGGAAAAGGAAGGTGGGTTGGAGGAATAAGCAAAAGAGGAAAGGCTAAGGACCATACGGAAAAGAGGAGAAAGGTAAATATGAGGAAAAAGAATGGTGGGAAGGAGGTGGAGGAAGAAGGAGAGGAGGAGGGAGAGAATGAAGAGGAGGAGGAGGAGCAAAGGAGGAGAAGGGTAAGTGTAAGGTGCAAGGAAAAGTGGCAGATAAAGATAAACAGTAGGAAGTGCAGGATAAGAAGAGGAGAAAGACGAGAAGGAAGAGGAGGAAGATAAGTGCAAGGAGGAGAAAGTGGCAGGCAAATGGAAACAATGGTAAGGACAGGAAAAGGAGGTGAGGAAGAGGAGGAGGAGGAGGAGGAGGGAGGAAGAGAATGAAGATGAGGAAAGTAAGGAGAGGAGAAAGGTAAGTGTGAGTACAGGTATGATGAGAACCTTTGAGCAATAAAAAGACTTAATCAAGGTCCATATTTACCTGTTGAAATATATAATGTCATGTTGATCTCTCTACCTTCATATTAACTCCCACCTTTTACACTCGTCTTTTATTGTTTCCCTCTTCGTTTCAGCTCAACCTTCCTTCTCTCCTTCCTTTCCCTCCCTTCCCTCACTCCTCCTTCGAACTACTCCATCTCCGCCTAGCAACCTAACAGACACAAACACAAACACAGCGTAGACTAGAGTCCCCAGACCGAGAACAAGAAATAAAAGAAAGAAGGAAAGAAAATAATCCGACATGAAATAACTTCTTGCGTTTCTTGGGGTGGAAGTGTCATCCTTCGCCCCAAACTTCCCCAGAGGGACAATCCTGCCTCCGGGACTCTCTACGTTGTTATCTCGCTCCAGGGACGGCTGCCAGACCTCTCACTTCTCGAAAAACACACACAGACACCTTCTCTCTTACAACCATTCTTATTATCATATTGAGATTTAATACTTTTCTATCTAATTGTTTTTATCATCATTAGTATAATCATTGGAAACCATCATTATTATTCTTACTGTTTTGTCTATATCATAAAATTATCAGCAAAAAAAAGAAAAAAGAAAAACCTCTTCTAATTTTTGCTCTGTTTTTTTTTCACAGATTTTATGACGGTTTTCATTAATCTGCCATTGGGTTCTAAGGATGAAAACACACACACACACACACACACACACACAGAACAAAAACATCGATGCAACAACACCAGAGAGTCGAAGCCAAAGCCAAAACCAAAAGAGCTGGGAAAAGTTTTCGAACACTTTAAAAGAACCCGAAGTGAGGATTGTCTCTTTTTTTTTTTTGCATGTAGGTCTTTTTTTCTGGCATTGTCTTCAGACCCACCTCGACTCCCCCGTCCCCTTCCCTTTACTCCTCATTCCTTTCCCTCCGTTTTTTTCATTTCTTTCCATTTCTTCCACTCCACACTGGCTAAGAAGGGAAAGAATTGAGTTTCCTTTTCCCCACGAGACCGCCTATATCTACTCTAATAATAATAATAATAATAATAATAATAATATCATCGTTATTTCATTATAATTACAAAGCGGCAATCTGGGCCGCCGGTGTCCACACCTCGCCGGACATTCGTAGTTGCGATAAATATAACGTAATTGCCTCCACGGAAAAAGAATTTCCGTGAGAAATGATAAAAACGGTTGTCGTAATTTCGTCCGCATCCTAAATGCTCTTCATAGTTTTGATTATTCAAAGGCGCTAAGGCGGGCGGCCTTTAGCCTCTGTATAAGTATGCGGACATGCTAAAAACACCTAAGCACCATATCTCTGTTTCCTTAAAAGATAAATTCTAGGCATTTTCATTTCCATTTAAAGTTGAGTGTATGGTAATATAAATCTTAATATGCTCAGGAATTTCAAATAACAAATGATGTTATCATTGTTTAATGAAAGTTAACGAACTTGAAGATTACCAAATAAATTGACGAGGAAACCGATTAATCAAAATTCTAAATTAAGTTTTTATTCGTCGTTCATTAAAATACTTTTGTTATAAGAACGTTTAAAAACAGGTACAAAAACACAGTTGCACCTTAAAAACTACATTAACAACAACAACAACAACAACAACATCAAAACCAACATCAACAACAACAATAAAACCAACAAAGTGGTATAGGAGGCTGTGGTCGGGTGGCCAGGTGGCGTGGTGGATCCCAAGGACTGCATGACGTCAAAAATAATGTTCAAGATTACCCACAAGCGGTCCAGATTTTCTATCAACGCTAACTTCAGTGACTTCTGGTCAAGAGGAGCACTGGAGCACCCTCGGCATCCACTATAATTCTGCTTGGTGCCACAACGAGAGAGAGAGAGAGAGAGAGAGAGAGAGAGAGAGGTAAGCTAAAGGGATATATTTATTTATATGGTAATAAGGAGAAAGAGGGAGAAGAAGGAGGAGGAGGGGAAAGAAGGCGGAAAGAATGGGAACCAGGAGGAGGAAAGAAACAAAGGGAGGAAAGACCCAAGAATGACGGAAAATGTTTAAAAAAGAAGAGAGAGAGAGAGAGAGAGAGAGAGAGAGAGAATCCATGTCCATTATCTGCTGTCAGTCCAGTCGTAACACTTTTATAAATAGGCTGACCATTTTCTCCCTCCTCCTCCTTCCTCCACTCTTCTTCCTCTCCTTTCGTTTCCTCCTCCCTGCCTCTCCTACTTCCCTTTACTTCTCCCTCCTGTCGATCCTCCTGAAGATACTTCTTTCCATAAATATAAAAAGGAATAAAGAAAAGCGTATTCTGATGCATGGATGACTTCATAAATCATTCTGTATAGCGGGTAATATACACGGGAGATGAATGACTATTCTATTCTTCTTTCTTTCAGTCTCCGTCGAGGCTTGAATAATGGCAGCTGGTAAGCAAGTGTAGAGTCTGTGGTAAAGAAGCAAGATTTCCTGTAAATGAAATATAAAAACAAAAGATGAAGGGGTAATTGGTACATTTTTTTTCACATTATTCTCACTTTAGTTTAAAATTACCGATGCTGGGTTGTGCAGACTGAACGTGATGAAAGAACTGGTAACACTTACTTGCATAAGACGGTAAAGAAACAGAGAGATGAAGACAGTTGTTCTATTTTTTTTCATTCACTTAAACTGAAGGTAATGAAAGGTACAGTATAAAGAAGGATTGAGGAATAAAACACAGTTCGGTTCATTAAAGAGGATATTACGTATACACCTGTCTGTCTTAATTCCCTGGCAGAATGCTGACATGAAACTGTAAGTTAGCTGCAGTGGAGCAAACGAAAATTGTCGGACTTTCATCATTTTCTCATATTCTCCCATTTTTCTTTTCTTTTATTGTTATTTACGGTTATCTGATCTCATCTTCTCCACCATTCCCATTATTATCCTTACATGTCCTACCTTGTCCTCATCGTAGCTTTTGCCCCATTTTTTACGTTCTATACCTCGTCTATATTTTGCTTATCATATATTTAACATCTTCGCTTCATTCTCTATCTTTTATTCCTTTTACTTTCTTCCTTACTCTGCTTATATTGTTCTCTCTTATTTAGGCAACTGTTTTCGATCTTTCAACCTGTTATTTCTTTTCTGCTTTTTCTTTCATTCTTTCTTCCTTTCCTGTTATTCTTTTACTTGGTCATTTTTCTTTATTTTTCTCTTAATTTTTATTTATCTCTTTCTATTTCTTTCTTTTTCCTTTTTTCTTTTTTTTTCTTTCTTTAACTTTTATTCTTTCTTTTCTTTCTTTTCTTTTTCTTTTTTCTTCTTTTCCTTTACTCTCTCTCCTTCAGAGGTTTGGCCCGAGGCTCTTGTCCACAGCTGAGATCGTGAGAGGACATTTTGGTAAGGAGGAGGAGGTGAGGAGGAAGAGAAGAGAGGAAGGAGAAAATACT
This sequence comes from Eriocheir sinensis, assembly GCF_024679095.1. Lineage (NCBI taxonomy): Eukaryota > Metazoa > Arthropoda > Malacostraca > Decapoda > Varunidae > Eriocheir > Eriocheir sinensis. The sequence continues at coordinate 350,121 of NW_026111773.1, read as the reverse complement.
GGGAAGGAAGAGGGAAGAGGAGGAGAGGAGAGTATGGAGGAGGAGGAAGAGGGAGAGAAAGAGGAATAAGAGGAAGGGAGGTAAAGAGGAGAAGGATTTGTGAAGGAGTATGGAGGAAGGATTTGAGAGTGGAGTTAAGGAATGAGAGAGGATTTGAGGAGGAAGAGAGTATTGAGAGGAGGAGTGAAGGAGACTGGAAAGCTAGGGAAACGACGAAGAGTGGAGTTTAATTTGAATAGTTTTATTAATTCCTGACGACGAGAAAGTCATAAAACATTTATTTTGACGAAATCAGAAGAGATTTGACCTGTAGAATATAATAATAAGTATTTAAGATAAATAACAGAATAGGCTGATAGGAAAATCTAGAGAAACTGAAGACTATAATGAAGAAAGTCAGGAGGAGAGGAAACGAGGAAAGGATGAGGAAGAGGAGGATGATGATGGAAGAAGTTGCAGGAAGCGGAAGAGGAAAAAAATGAAAAAAGAAAGTAAGGAAATAAAATGCGATATTCCTGATTTCATAGATGATATGAAAAGGACAAAGACGAAAAACAACAATGTAATGAAAGAAAATAAGAGGAATGAAATAAATATAAACAAGAACAGAAGAAAGAGAAAACAAAGTGTGATATCTTGACTTCATGACGGCAAATAAAATGACAAAGCTAAAAAAGAAAATAAGAAAATGCAAATGTAAGAAAATCATAGAGGAACAAACTACTGAGGAATAAACCAAACTGATAAACGTTAGAACATGAAATATGACGGTAAACACGAATTAGGTACAGAAATAAAGGAGTTTGATGTGTAAAATACAAAGAGTCGTTTTTTCTTTTGCATTTTAGCGACTTTCTTTTTTCTTTCCTTCGTGTGCTAAAAAAAGGGAAAATGACGTAATTAAGAAACATCTCTACTTTTTTAATTAGAGGGTCATCGCCGCTTTTTTCCTTCAGGGCAATAATTATGACGCTATGAAGCTTTTTTCAACATTAATTACTTACGTCGCAATGCTCCAGCGGCACGAATTTGTTGAAGGTGTTTTTATGTTCGCTCATCTCTTGTATCATTTTCTGATTTTATTTTGAGATTACCTCTGGACGATCTCGATACTGGAAGCGTTTTCTTCCTATGTTTATTTTATTTCCTCTTACTCCTCTTGACTGGACGTTACGGAAAATAAAACCAATTTTCAGCAGGCGGAACAACAACAACAACAACAACAACAGCAACAACAGCAACAAATAACAGCAACAGCAACAAAACAACAACAACGACAACAACAGTAAATAATAACAACAAATGACTACAACAAGACTCATAACAGTAACCCCAGAAAAATATTTGATAAGAAATGTCATAACTTCTACTACTACTACTACTACTACTTACTACTAATATTACTACTTACTATTACTCTTACATTATACATACTAGGCAATAAAAACAAAACTACATTACTACTACTATCATAATACTATTACTACCATCATTTACTACTATACTACCACTACTACTAATATACTACTACCACTACTACTACTACTACTATTACGCACGGCCACCGCCTCCTGCCTCTCTGGTGAGTGAATGGAGAGGCGGAGGGAAGGAGCGCCATGGAAAACTTTGATAATCGATACCAAGTAAAAAAAAAGTAAATGCAATAAAATAAACACAATTATGGGAAAAAATAAATTTAAAACCCTGTGATGAAAAAAATATCAAAAAGGAAAACATAGAAAAAGAAAAATAACCTAATGTTCAAAGCGAAAGGAAATCTATACAAAAAAAAATAAAGTCGTTTACTATTTTATTTTTTCAACATCAAGAGGTCGAGGCCTTTGAGGAGGTGTGAGGAGGCCCTTCCAAGGCTTAGCAGACTCTCTCTCTCTCTCTCTCTCTCTCTTCGCATTTTCGTATACTGACTTTCACTCTTGTTTCCTGTTTTCTTCTTCTTCTTCTTCTTCTTATTATTAATATACATATTATTATTATTACATATATTATTATTCCTCCTCCTCCTCCTCCTCCTCCTCCTCCGCTTCTTCAGTCTTTTTCTTCCACCTATGGATCTTTCTATCTTCTCCCTATTCTCTCTCTCTGTTTACTAGGAGGTGTTGCATGACGTCACAACGAGTCCTGCTGTTCCAGAGACCTTCCTGTTGGAGGTACAATTTTGTTCTTTACTGCAGTTTTCTTTACACAACTCTCGCAATATTTTTTAGCCCCATTCTTTCTGCCTCTCACTCTACCTCCACTCTCTCTCTCTCTGACGATTTTTTCTTTCTTTTTTATCCTTCCTCCTACCCTTGCCTCGTCCTTCTTTACCTCCTGTCTCTCCTCCTCCTCCTCCTCCTCCTCCACTCTGTCTCTCATTCTCTCTGCTTCTTCCGCACTCTTTAATTCTTGCTAATTAATGCTAGAGACACAGCAGCCCTGATTACGTGGCCTTCTCCCTGTGACAAGCGTATTCCTGCCGAGGCGCCAGGTCCCCTCAACGGGCTTTGTTTTAGAGAGAAACTGCAACGGTATGTAAGGAAAACGGGATGAAATTGGCCATTGCTTCCGCGAAGGTTATTGCTGATGCAGTTCCTATTTTTGTGGTTGTGTGTGTGGTGCAG
>NW_026111773.1:305000-345000 GCF_024679095.1 Eriocheir sinensis | reverse complement strand
CACTAGGAGTTGCCCGAACACTCACCAACCAAACTTTGAGGCGTGGCGGCAGGCTCTGACGCGAGTGAGTGAGGAGGGAGGAAACGACTCCACTTTCGGAGGTTTCTCTTACAAACTTCACCCTTGGCCCTGACATTACGACGCGGCCTGATCGACGGTGAAGCTAAATTACGTTAGACTGACCATGTAGAAACGATCTTATCAATGTTTACAGGTTAACTAAGTAAATGTGCGGACGGAAAAAACACAGTTTTGCTAACTCCCTGTGTGTGTGTGTGTGTGTGTGTGTGTGTGTAACAGTTGTAGTACGTATGCAAAACTTATATGAGCATAAACATACATTCAGTGTTTCATCTTTCAGTGTCCCGGTAGCGCCTTGCACAAATTAAACTGAGCACCGAAAGGAGGCAAAAGTAATAACTGGTCAAAACGTTACATTCTGAGACGCGAAACCACCATAGATCTGAACACCAAAAAGAAAGAAGACAAATAGTAAAGGGATCAATAGAAAAAACTCTAAAAATGCGTTAAAACCTCATTTAGAACACGCAAGCAAAAACGTCAAAATAAATGAATTTATACTGCTGATAGAATACACTCTACTAAAAAAAAGCAGACAAACAAATAAATTAAGTTTTAAATTTATAAAGTAAACATTAACGATAAAGAAGTGGAAAATAGATAAGTAGGTCAAAACAAACCGCTCTGAAACCCTTATGATTAAAACACTGAGTATCAAGACAGACAAGGATTATATATACGCCAAATCGAATTAATTTTTAAAACGCGTAAATACAGCAACACAGACCAAGAGGCGAGGATAGCAGGTCAAAAGTGACAACAATCTGTGGGTGACTCACCTTCCTTCAGACGTCAGGACATCACACGAAAACACGACGACGAGGAAACAAAAAGTCTGACGGCGAGAAAAAACAAAGTCAGCCAGTGAGCAATCAGCTGATTAGGTAAAGAAACGCTCTCCTGCCGAGCTGCGCTCTCACACGCCTGATCAGGCGCCACCTTTCCTGGGTTTCATAAACGACCATGATCCCTCGGGTGGTTTGGCAATTATATTATCACAATCAATACAGGAGCTTCCCACACCTAAGTGTTCATTTCTAATAAGTTCGATGGTTGGATTAGGGATGTCTTTTAAGTGATTTGGAGGGAAGGAATGAATAGAGGTAATGAATGAATAATAATGGAAGGAAGAAGAAGAAAGAGAGAGAAGAGGAGAAGAAAAGAACGAATGGATAAATGACAATGAAGACAAGAAGGAGGGAATTTCTGGTAGACATCTTGATCTGATTAAATCACTTGCTGTCCCAAGGAAAGGAGAGAGGAAAGAAGGAAAGAGGAAGGAAGTAAAGAGGGAAGACAGGAAGGAAGCGTTGAAGAGACTAATCAACTTGATGAGTGAATGAACAAATGAAGAAAGGAAGAGAATAAAATGAAGGGTAAAGAGAACACGGAAGACAAGGAAAGACCGAATGAATAGTAAAGTAAAGGTATAAAGAAAAGAAAGAATCAATTGAAGAAGGAAATATATAGAAAGTGAGTGATAGGAGGAAAAGAAATAAATAACAGGATGAGTTAGATAGAAAACAAAAAGAAGAGGTAAAAGAAGAATGAAAAGGATGAAAGGAAATTTCTCTCTCTCTCTTCAGTAAGGAAGAAAGAAGTCAGGAAGCAGGCAGGAAGGAAGGCAGGAAGGAAGGAGAAGCTATTAATTTTGGTTATATAGTGCCACTTGGTTCAGAACAGGAGGTGGCTTTGTCGAACCCCTGGCACTGTGTGTCTGTAATTCCTCACTCACTGGATGTTGATTTAATTATGCTGGCAACTCATTATGTACCCAGACCAACCCCTCTCTCTCTCTCTCTCTTTTTTTTTTTATTTCTTTCTTTCTTTCAAAAGCTTGTCTTTAACTTTTATTTTCTTTTTCTTGTTCATTTTCATTCCTTTCTTTCATCCTCTTCAACCTCTCTCTCTTCTTTCTCTTATTCTCTTTATTTTTCCTTCTCAGATTACCTTTCTTCATATTTTCTATCTTTCTTTCTTCTTTAATCGTTCCTTTAACTCTCTCTCTTCCTCTCTCTCTCTCTTCTCTCATAGTAGTGTGATTTTCAGATCCTTTCATGTGAACTTGGAGCCAGATTTATTTGTTTTTCTGATGTGAATGCAAAAGATGCAGGCGACGAATGTATTTAAATAACATCACGCTTAACTGCAGACTAATGGAGGTTGTTATTCATATGGCCATTAATTGTCATTCAAAGTATTTTCAAGCACCGGGCGAAAATAAATAGTTTGTTCTCCTTTCGTGTCTTCTTTTCATTTCTTTTCATTGTCCTCGCTGAGTTGTGTGTATATTTTACTTCAGTATTTCATGATAGTTTTAAGGTTAGGCTTTGCCCTCTGCTACACATTCCCTCACGCATTCTATTTTATGCTTCCTCCTATGCCTTTATCTCCGGTCTTTTTTTCTTCCTTTCTTTTCCTTTTCAACCTTCGAACTATTCGCTTATTCATTCGTATCCTTTTCTTTTCCTATTTTCTTGCTTTTTTTTTCTTTGTTTCTTTCTCTCCTTTCTGTCTTTCAATCATTTCTTATTTTATTATTCTGTTATCAATTCACTTTTGTAGCTAGTAATACAGTATTTCCAATGATGCTCTCTTATTATAACATATTTATCTTGCTGGTGCTTATCAGATCCTAAGACACATCTCAAGGGGTGTAAGATGAAACAAAACGTAATTATAGTTTTAGATCTTTCATTTCTATTTATTATGTACCTAGGATGAGTTTTCCTTTTTACTTAACTATTAACAAACACTATAACGATAGGCCTTTGTTTCATTTGTTTATGTCTTTTCTCTCACCTCATAATCGCATAAACACTTTCGTTACTTTTCTAGCTATTTCACTTTTTCATTGTTTTAAATTGTACCGAGGATGTCTTTTTCTCTACTTAATCACCAAATGGCTAATCAAACTATAACGACGCCTTTGAGCCTTTTATTTGTTTATGTCTCTTTCCTCACCCTCATAATCGTATATACACTGTTACTTTTCAGCCATTTCACTTTTTCATTGATTTTGTAGCGAGGGGATGTCTTTTTTCCTTCACATATGTAATGCATCAACAAACTATATAATGGGAAACACATCTCAGGGGCCGGTACGTCGAACTATCTAGATTAGTTAAGAAAACACTGTGGATAGCAAAAAAGAATCCATAGAGATCAAAGCAGCAAATGAGGCGAAAAGTAATCCTAAGGGCTTCTTTCAGATGTATAGAACAAAAATCACGGGAGAAAATTGGACCGCTTGGGTGCAAAACAAACACTAGAGCTTAGTAGAAAATTTATTTTAAAATATGAGCACATTGTTGAACGACTACTTCCTTTCAGTATTCACAGAGATCGAATGACTATACCGAAAGAGTCTGGTGTACGAGGGCGGGATGGCATAAATTGAGGGATATAATCATTACCAGGCAAGTAGTTCAGATGAGATAGATAAGCTTAAGAAGAATGTCGCCAGGTCCTGACGGGATATTTCGAGGTATTAAAGGAGTTAGGTGATATAATTAGTGATTTCACTAACTGACATCTTTAAGATGTCGGTAAATACTGGCTTGTGAGAGCCTATGGAAAGTAGCTAATGTGACGCTGATTTTCAAAAAAGGGGGACAGGTCAGTTGCTTCAAACTATCGCCCAATTAGCTTAACATCGGTTATAGGGAGATGCTGGAGTCCATAATAGCCAGGAACATCGGGAGCATTTAGAGAAACATAGCTTAATTCACGACTCGCAGCATGGGTTCATGTAGGTCATGCTCACTAATCTTCTTGTCCTTCTACAATAAAGTATTTGTGGCGGTTGATAGAGATGAAAATTATGATGTAATCTATCTTGATTTTAGTAAAGCGTTTGACAAAGTTCCTCACCAACGACTGTTGCTTAAATTACAGGCTCATGGAGTAGAGGGTAAGTTTTGAACTGGGTCAAGGTGGCTTAGCAATAGGAAGCAAAGAGTAAATCAATGGTAAAAGATCTGACTGGGATGTGTGAGGGGTCCTGCTGTTCGGTATTAGGTCCACTTTGTTTATTATTTATATCAATGACTTAGACACAGGAATTAGTAGTGATGTTAGTAAGTTTGCAGATGATACCAAGATCGGTAGAGCAATTGAGTCGATCAGGACGCCAGTATTTCCAAGGTGAACTCAACAGATTATATGACTGGATAATGGCAGATGGAGTTCAATGTAGGGAAGTGCAGTATTCTGATGTAGGTGAACAACCCCTCACATAACTATTGCTTAAATGACACTCTCATAAGTAGGTTCAAGGAGAGGGATTTAGGGTCTTTAGTGAGCTCTGATCTCCGTCCAGGCACAATGCATTCAAGCCAGAAATCGAGCTAATAGGGTACTGGGATTTATTTCAAGGAGCGTAAGCAACAGAAGCCCTGAAGTCTTCCTCAAACTATATTTAGCATTAGTTAGACCTCATCTTGACTATGTGGTTCAGTTCTGGTCACCCTACTATAGAATGGATATCAAATGTTAGAATCGGTGCAGAGGAGGATGACTAAGATGATTCAGGGGTTGAGAAATTACACGAGGAAAAGACTCAAACAGTTAAACTTGCATTCTCTAGAAAGGCGAAGGGTGTGGACATGATCGAGGTTTATAAATGGCTGAAGGGCTTTAATATGAGACATTCATAAGGTTTTGTTGGTAAGAGAACCGCAGGACACGAAGTAACGGGTTTAAACTGATAAATTCAGATTCAACAGGACATAGGCAAAATTGGTTTACTAACAGGTGGTGGATGAGTGGAATAGGCTTAGAAGTCATGTGGTGAGTGCCAACACAATTGTCACATTCAAAATAGACTAGATAAATTCATGGACAGCGATAATAGGTGGGTTAGATACACGGGAGCTTAGGTCAAAGGAGTTGCCTCGTATAGGCCTCTCTGTCGGGCCTCTCTTAGGTAGACTCTGGTGTTCATTGCATATGTTCTATGTTCTTTGTTTCTGTTATTTTATGTACCTGCTCCTTTTTTTTACAGCTAAAGAAACAGCTCAAGGGCAACAAAAAAAGGTGTAGGAAAAAAAAAAAAAAAGCCCGCTAACCTAACCACAACTTGTCTCTTTCTAACCTTTTAATCTCATCTACGTCCTCTTACTTTCATCCATTTCACATATTATATAATTTTATACCTAGGGATGCTTTTCCTTTAAGTAAGTATTAGCAAACACCATAACCATGCCTTTGTTTCAGTTGTTTTATGTGCCTTTGACCTGACCATAACTTGTCTCTTTCATACCCTCATAGTTGCAAGTAAGCTCCCCTAATTTCAGCTATTTAACTTTTATTATATATTTTGTGCCAAGGGATGGTTTTCCTCTAAGTACGTATTATCAAACACTATAACGACGCTTTTATTTCTGTTATTTTATGTGCCTTTTACCTAGCCATAACTTGTCTCATCCTCGCCCTCAAAATCGCAAATACTTCCATGATGTCTTTGTTTCAGTCGCCTCTTCTTCCATTACTTCTCCGCGCCGCGCACTCCCCTCGCCGTCCCCCATTAATCAGCGTCACCTTCATCATTTGCAGCCGTCGTACCTCTTAAAAAGGGGATGAAATGTTGATTGAGGAGGAGAAAGCGTCGCGTCTTGTCGTCAGGAGGGTTTGGAATACCTCTCACACGGTCTATAAAGCAGGGAGAACTGGGTGAACATATCGTGGTTGTTTAGGACCTCTCTGAGACAACCGCGGATGTGTGTGTTTGTCATGGAGTCATTGGTCGCTATTCTCAGACGCTTCCGCCTCTCAATCGGATTCTAAGGAGTGGGGTTTTAGGTTCATGGTACAGAAGAATGGTCAAACTACCACCAGGGTCATCAAACTACCAATGGAAATGCCCAAAAGTCCTATGAAAACCTTGTCAACTATGTCTTCTTAAGCTGAAATGTTTAAGAATATGACCAAGTATCTTATCTTAAACCACCGATATGACTCCTTAGGGTGGACATTCTTTGAGAGGTTGTTGTACTTTAAAGGGAAAGCGATGAGAGGATAGAGGGAGGGAGCAGGGCGGCATTGGAGGAAATCTGAGAGTGAGGAAGAGAAAGATGGAAGAAGGGAGAGATTAATAAAGAGGTGAGGTTGAGGTCGATATTACTCTCTCTGTCTGTAGCTCATTCTTTTTTTTTACCTTTTCACTTGCGACTGTACTTGGCGGAGTAAAGAAGATCCAATTTGCTCCTTTCTTAACTCCTTTGCTCCCCCGGGTGGTTCACGGTAATGTATCAAAGTTATGAAACAAGTAGCAGACGCTTGTGAAAAGAAAGTGCCATTGAATTTATGGAGACTTACGGTGATGTTAACTTTATGGCTGCGTCCACAGGGATCAAGGGGGAGAGAGACAGAGAGAGAGAGAGAGAGCGCGAGAGAGAGAGAGAGAGAGAGAGAGAGAGAGAGAGAGAAGCACTAATATAACATTCATGTAAGATGTTATGTGCTTCCTAGTTACTGAATATGAATTTTTGATCCGTAATAACACAGCAAAGTGTTTCGTTGAATAGCTCGAGGCGGTGCTTTTGAGCGAACGGAATCAAAGGGAAAATTTAAAGACCGTGATATTAACTGAGAAGCGATTTTTTTTTTTCATTATAACGTAATACGACATTTTATGCGTGTTGACATTAATCACGCCAGGCATTAGACATGTAAATATTTAAAAAGGCGAGCAGTACAATACCCTGATAACAGGAATGTATTTAATGGAAGTCTAAATCAGGCAACGTTGTATGCTTCATTCATCAGATTACAGCATTAACGCGTAAATAATCACAACACACACACACACACACACACACACACACCTGGACATGATCAATACGTGCTCACCTGAGGGAAAGTGAGGCAGGTAATGACCGGACGCCAGGTGAGGGTATCAGTGCCCTGTCAACACCTGCTCAATGTAAACGGCACGAATCTCACCCGTGACAAGGAACGTAAATTCTGAGGTCAAGTAAGGGCTGAAAAAAATGGTAACTCGATACTTGAAAATGAGGTGATGATGATGGTGATGGTGGTGGTGATGATGATGGTGGTGGTGATGGTGGTGTGTTGGGTCGTTTATGTGGTGGTGATGGAGGAGACAGGTAACGGAGGACATTCTTTGAGAGGTTGTAATACTTTAAGGAGTGGAGAGAGAGAGAGGAGGAGGGAGCTGGAGGCATGGGAGGAAATCTAGTGAGGAAGAGATAGGAGAAGAGATTAATAAAGAGTGCAGAGCTGATGCTACTCTCTCTCTCTCTCTGCCTGTCCATTTGTCTATCCATCTGTCGATTTTATTAATTCTTTCATTCCACTCCTTCCGTCTTCATATTTCTGTTTAACCATTTTCTCCTATTTTTGTTATTTCTCCTTCCGTATTTATATCCATCTCTCTGACCTTCCTATTCTCTCTCTCTCTCTCTCTCACACACACCTGACATCAGCTTTTCCCAGTACGAATAAAGCTTTCTCACTGCTCCTTTTACTAACAATATCCTTCCCCTGTTCTTATTCATCCTCTTTCTCAGAACTTTCCTCCCTAACCATCCCTCTCCCTACTCCTCCGTTCTCTCTCCCTCCTTCCTATCTATCACTCCCTTCTCCTTCCACGTATTCCTTCTTCCTCAATCCATTCACTCTATATCTAATTATCTCCACCTTCTTTCACTCCATTCAATATCTCTCTTCAAGCTTTTTTTTTTCATCTATCTCTTCCGCCTGTCTCTCCATGTATCTATTCGTTCTCTCCCTTCCCTCTTTTCTCCATTTATTTCCTTTTCTTTTCTCTCCATCCACTCCTGTTTCAGTCTCTCCAATTTTGTTCATTCTTCCTGGCTATCTTTTCAACGTTATATTTCCATCTATTCCTCCTTTCTCTCGAAGTCTATTTCTTCCTACTCTCCTTTCCCTCTCTCGTCCCTCCATCTCTCCTTCCCTCTCCATTCCATCTCTGTCTCTTTCCCTCCCTTTAACTACTCTCCCTCTCCTTCCTTCTATTCTTTCCTATTATCTTTACCTCTCTCCATCCTTATTCAACTATCTCATCATTTCTCTCTATGTCTCTTTCTCCTTTCCCTTTACTTGCCAGTCTCTCTTCCTCTTATATCAGTCCTTCCCTCTCCCTTTGACCATATATTCCTCCTTTCCTCATTCTCTACCCTCTTCCTTCAGGCTATATTTTCTTTCCTTTCTCATTTTTCCTTTCTTCGTCCTCCTTGTCCCCCAACCCTTATACCCCTCCCACCCTCATGTGTCCTTCTTTCGTTCCCCTCTTTCCCTCAACCTATATATCCCTTCTTTCCTCATCTCTCCTCCCATCTTTCCTCTCTTCCCTCACTCCATATGTCCCTCCTTCCTTCCTCTCTCTCCTACCCTTCGTTCCCTTCTTCCCCCAATCCGTATATCCTCCCTTCGTTCTCCTCTTCCCCCATTCCATATATCCCTTCTCCCCTCATCTCCTTCCTCCCTTCGTTCCCTCGCTCTCTCCCTTCGCGGCTGCCTTGATAGATCGCCCCAAGTTAGGGAGGAGGAGTCACGTCAATTTCAACTTTTGGCGGAGGCTTTCTGTGGGGAAGGTCGGGGTCGGTCAGCCCTAAGTATGGTAATTTTAAGGTTATTTATCATGCGAGGGAAGAATGAGATGATCGCTTATTTCATCTTCTTTCCCTCGTGTCTCTCCAGGGAGGAAAACGGAGAGGAGAGGAGGAGAAGAGGAGAAGGAGGAGATGGAGGAATGTCTGGGTGATGAAAGAGGCTGAAGAAGAGTGCAGAGGCCTAGAGGGAGAGGGATCATAAGGGTTAGAGGCAGGGAGAGAACGAGAAGAAGAGAAGGAAAGAGGGAGGGAGGAGGAGAGAGAAATGGGTGTAAAAAGTGAAGAAATAACAACCACAAAAAAATCTGAAGACGGAAGGAGAGGAATGATGGAATTAATAACGTAAGAGAATAAGATGATAAGAAGTGATTGGAGATAGAGCAAAAATAATAAGAAGAAATCTAAAGAGGAAAGAAGAGGGAAGAGTAACAATAGTAACGAACGAGTGAATAACGAATGAGAGGTAAAGGAGAAATAAATATAAAGACAGGAGAAAGAATTGGCAGCAAACATTGAGAAGAATAAGAGTTTGAAGAAGAAAGGTTTCGGGTGGGAGGAAGGAGTCATAAGGAATGAGGGAGGGAGAGAGTAAGGAGTGATGGAAAGGTCACAGAAATAATACATGACGTCGTGATGTGTGACCTTTGATGGAATTTATGACCAACATCACCAGAATGCTCTCTCTCTCTCTCTCTCTCTCTCTGTAATACATAAAACAAACAAAAACATCCCGCTCCCATTCTTCTTTCTGATCCTTTTTCCCTCCCCTCCCTTTCTCTCTTCGCCCTTTGTTAAACTCTCCTTGTTTATATACGTCGATGTGTGTGTGTGTGTGTGTGTGTGTGTGTGTGTGTGTGTGTGTCATAAATACTCTTTACATGTGTCAGGGGAGCTGCTGTGATGTGAAACTCATGTTGATCAATATTTAAACACTTTCCAATGGACAAAAAAGGAAATATTGGTAACACCCAAACTGATTCATGGAGTTGTGTTGAGTACTAAATGGCACCTGAGTTATGTAAAAATATATGCAAGAAAAAAAAAGGGCAGCCAACCAAGTCTTACGTCAGCACAAGAGAGCGTGACTTATGACGCAAGATTGGAGACTGACGTGAAGGTAAATATGCAAGACGGAGGACAGGTGGAGAGTGACATCTGCTACACGCCTCCCACACACTTACTAATGGACTGAATGACTGGCCTTTTATAACACGCTACAGCATCACACAACGCCGCATGCATCACTGACTGTTACAGCGTTGAAGTAATTAATGACTGACTACCTGGTGACTAACGCGAAGCAACACCCGACTTGAAATACCACCTGTCTTGTATCGGAATGCCTGACTGATTGACTTATCGACTAATTGAGAGAGAGAGAGAGAGAGAGAGAGAGAGAGAGAGAGAGAGAGAGAGAGAGAGAGAGAGAGAGAGAGAGAGAGAGAGAGAATTTACATAGATTTTCAGACCAAACAAACTCTATAGCCCAGACCAGGTTATCTGTATTTGAAGGGAAGTGAGTGAACAAGAAATCGCCAAGAAATAAGTGTTGCTTTTCAAACTGTCAAGACCCTAATGACGATGAAGATGATATTAATAACACTAATAGAAAATAAGTACCTAATAATAATAATAGTAATGATAATAATAATAATAATGATAATAATAAAAATAATAATATCAATAACAAAAGTAATAAAACAAATAGCATTAAATCCCACAGCCCTCTTTCTCCGTTCCACAATAAATCTGATATATATATTTTAAGAGCCCTTCTACCTAATCCCCTTCCTTTTCTCGCCCTCTCTCTTTCATCCTCCTCCTCCTGCATCTCCTCCACTTCCTCTTTCTCTTGTTCTTCTATTTCTTTTCTTCTTCTTTCTTCTTCCTCTTCCTCCTCTTCTTCTTCTTCTTTTCCTTTTCTTTTTCTTTTTCTTCTTCTTCCTCCTCTTCTTTTTCTTCTTCTTCTTCTTCTTCTTCTTCTTCTTATTCTTCTTCTTCTTCCTCCTCCTTCTCTTCTTCTTCTTCTTCTTTTTTCTTCATCATCTTCTTTATTCTTCTTCTTTCTCCTCCTCCTCTTCCTCCTTCTCCTTCTCCTCATTCTCTTCCTCCTCCTTCTTCTCCTCTATTCCTCTGTCCTCCTCCCTCCTGCTCCTCCTCCTCCACCTCTCCCTCCTCCTCAACACTTTTCTTTCTTCGACTTCTTTTCTTCGGCCTCTGCATCTGCCAGTGATAAGAATGGAAATTAATGCACAGCTTCCTTTTACCCGCCGCCTTTCGCCTGCCAGTCCGGGGTCGTTCACTTTTGTCCCTCCGTCTTCCTTCGTGCCAGGCCGATTAAATGGGGCGCGGCTACGCTATGCACGCCGGAAATGAAAAATCTTCGCTGCCTCCTCCCATTTTCTGCATAATTAGCTCTCTCTTTTCTTTAATTTCATTTCTTCTTTCTTTCCTTTCCTTTTCTTTACTTTCCAATTTTTTCTTTTCTTATTTCTATTTATTTCTCTCTCTCTCTCTCTTTCATATTTCTATTTGTTTAGTGAATTCCCTTTATAAACCCTTTTCTGTTTGAGCTTGATGGGTATTTTTATCCTACTGGTTTGACAAAGTTATACATATTTTTTACTCAACTGACAAAGTGTACAAAAAAAAAGTGGATGAAACGAGTATGGAAAACGACGGACGGATTTATTAATTAGGTTCGAGCGCGCGCTGGACACATTTTATTTCATATTCGGGCATCGCTTCCACATCTAATATTTGCCATGCGCCTATTTCTGAAGCCTGATCTGCTTGACCTATATGCCTAATTAATGTTGTGTCTCTGTCTGCTCAACTCTCTCTCTCTCTCTCGATTTTCTTAGTCTTGATCTTTGTCCATTTCTTCATAAAACAAAATATCAGTCATTCGTTCTCCAGGCGTGCAAAGTATTATATCATTATCATTTTACATTATATTTTGTCATTAATTGTGTACCCATTTTTTTTGTTTATAGCTTTCTTCTTTTATTCATGAAACCAAGTATCATATCAACCTAGGTAATCAAAGTTCTTCTATTTCATCGTTATCATTTTACATTATTTTTGTCATTATTTCTGTTACCAATCCCCTTGTGGTTTTCTTCATTTCTTCGCAAACCAAAATATCACACATTCGTACTCCTGACATTCAAAGTTCTCTACCATTATCATTTTTCATCTATTTTCATCATTATCGTCATTATTTCTGCTTTGTTTTTCTCTGCTCAGCGTAAAAAACCCCGACGCGACAGTGACGTTCGGACGCGCGGAAGACTCCATCATTTCAGGCGGCCGGCGACCTTTTCATCCAGGGCAACGAGCGGCAATAAGTTTCGGTGACATTATAAAAGAGAAACTGTTTTTATTCACTACTTCGAGCGCGGTCGATGGTGAACTTTATGGTGAGTGGCCACGAGTTTGTTTGCGTCTGTCTGTCTGGCTGTCTGTCTGCTCGGCTCCGGTTATTCGTCTGTTTTGCTGTTTTGTTTTTTCAAGGCCCGAATTTGTATCCATTTGCATGCCGGCGAAGAAGAACCTGATGTGTTTTTTTCACGTTTCCAGGTTATTTTTTTTCTTTCAGAGGAGAAAATACTGGAACAGGATAAAATATAGACGCACATTTTAAGAACGTTCAATTTTCCTTAGACTAACTTTTACAGAAGCATTATATATTTTAAGATAATTTTTCCTTCAAGGAGAGAAAACAAAGAAGTAGAGCAAAACATACCTGTAAAAGAACTGTTATTTCATTCTTAAAGGGAGAGAAAATTAAAAAAAGGAGAATAAAACATATCCGGAGAAATTTCGTTTTATTTGCAAGCTAATTGTCAGAGGATCATTACATTTTCCGATTATTTTTCCTTCAACGAGAGACGAAAAAAACCCAGCCGTAAAAGAATTGTTTCATTTTGAATGCAGACCAATTTCCCCAGAAGCATTACATTTTCCGGCTATGTTTCTTTGGGAGGGAAAAAATAGCAAGACAGGATAAAATCGAGCCGTATATGATAAGACCACTTGCTTCAATTTACCTCATCTGTTTTGGTATTCTTTTCTTCGATATTATAAAAATAGAAATAGGATAAACTGGAGCCGATTATGATAAGACCTCTTGCTTCAATTTACCTCATCTGTTTTGGTATTCTTTTCTTCTTGAAGGATAAAAACAGAAATAGGATAAACTGGAGCCGATTATAATAAGACCTCTTGGTTCATTTTCCCTCGTCTGCTTTGCTATTCTTTTCTTCTTGAAGGATAAAAACAGAAATAGCATAAGCTGGAGCCGTATATGATATGACCTCTAGCTTCATTTTCCCTCGTCTGTTTTGCTATTCTTTTCTTCTTGAGGGAAAAAAATAGAGAAATAGAAGAAAAAGAACCATTTATGATAAAAACTTTTGCTTCATTTTCCCTCGTCTGTTTTGCTATTCTTTTCTTCTTGAGGGAAAAAAATAGAGAAATAGGAAAAAAGAACCATTTATGATAAGAACTTTTGGTCCATTTTCCCTCGTCTGCTTTGCTATTCTTTTCTTCTTGAGGGATAAAAACAGAAACAGGATAAACTGGAGCCGATTATGATTAGACCTCTTGCTCCATTTTACTTCGATATTCATTTCCCGTGGAGCCTTAATTACCCTCTAACAACCATTGCTGCGGAACAAACACTGCACGCAGCGGCCGTAACGGGAATGCAAGTAATGGGAATGAAGGGAATCGACTCGGTATTTCAATTAATTACGCCACCTAATGACGATGTGAGACTTTGGAATAACGTTTCACAGCTCAGTTTCCATTTCTAATTTATCAGTTTGTGTCCTTTAGTTTGTCTGCCTGTTTGTTTGTTTGTGTGGGTGTATGTGTGTGTGGGGGGGGGGGGGGGATAGGTTGGGTGGGGGGGGCGGTGTCTTTCCCTATAATATTTTTTTAATGTCTATCTTTCCATCTATCTATCTGTTTATCCACAAAGCTCTTTATCTATCTTTCCATCTCTCTGTCTATATGTTTATCTATCTCCCTTCAATTGCACTCTCTATCTGTGTATCTATCTACCTCTCACACACACACACACACACACACACACACACACACACACAGAAAGACGGTGTGTGGGCGAAGTAGAAGGAGAAGGAAGAGGAAGAGGAAGAGGAGGAGGAGGAGGACGTAGAGTCTGCATAAGTCTGATAAGAATATTTACCTGGAATCTCGAACTCGGCGTGAGAATCTCCGCCGAGAAACTTGATGCTAAGTTTAATTGAAGGAGTCGTGATGAGCGGGGAATATAAACACACACACACACACACACACACACACACCAATAGAGACACACGGATATCTGAAGAAGCGAATGTGAGGAAGGAAAGGAAAATAAGAGGAACAGGACCAGCTTCCAATCATCCTCTCCCCCTTCTTATCAGGGTACGACGATACAACTTTGATCTCGTGATTCATTTCGCTTCTGCCGCGAATTCGGTGCCACACGGGTAAGAAGCACCGAGAGAGAAAGACAGAATGAGAAGAACAGTGACGAGGAATGGAAATTAGTTGATGTGTTGGTATTAGTATTAGTATTACGAGATAAATAAGAGGTAGATGAGACAAAATATTCGACTAAGACAATTATAAAAGACGAGAAAGCACGAAAACAACAAAAAAAGACGTAAAAAGGATCAAGAAAAGAATAAAATGACGGTTGACAAGTATTAGAGAAGAAAAAAAGGGCAAAAGAACCAAGAAAAGAAAAAAAATTGATGTTGACATTAGAGAAGAAAAACCGAAAACATCAAAAAAGGTCAAAAAAACAACCAAGAAAAGAATAAAATGACGGTTGACAAGTATTAGAGAAGAAAACACGAAAACAGCAAAAAGGACAAAAAAAAGGATCAAGAAAAGAATAATAGATAACAGAGGAGAAAACACAAAAACAACAAAAAGGACGAAAATGAGATTGAGAAAAAAATATATAAAGTCACTCGAATAATTAAACGATCAGGAGGATAAATGGAAGCATGAGAAGGAGGAAGATGAGAAAATGAGAAGCAACTAAATAGGAGGCAGATAAAAAAAAATATATAAATGGAAACTCTTGCGATATATAAAAGAGGAGAAAACACGAAACCAACAAAAAATAACGAAAATAAAATCAACAAAGGGAATAAAATCCGTAGAATGATACGATGAGGGGGATAAGTAGACGCGAGAGAAAGAGGAAGAGAAGGAGAAAGGGGCGGAAGGTAGCTCTTCAAATTTAAGGTTAACTTTGCAAATGGATCTTATGTAACACGATTATTGTTCATCCTTTGTAGCACACCCTTCTGCCGCCACAGCTTCCTGACAAGAGGTGTGTGGAGGGAGGAGGGAAAGTGGAAACAGAGGGAAGGCTTGGAGGAAATGATTAGGAAGGAAGGAAGGGGAGGGGAAGTGGAGGAAGTGTGAGAAATTGAAAGTTGTGAGAAAGAGTAGTGGGTTGTGTGGTAGTGGTGGTGGTAGTGGTGGTGGTGGATAAGATGGTAGTGGTCGTGGTAGTAATGGTGGTGGTTGTGATGGTATTGATGGTAATAGTTGTGGTGGTGGTGGTGATGGTAGTGGAGGCTGTAGAGGTGGTGGTAGCGATGGAAGCTTTGTTGGTAGCAGTATGGTAGTGGTGGTGGTAGTGGTGGTGGTGGTGAAAATGTCATGGCTTGATGTTGGTGTGTTTGTCATCACAGGTGTTTGGTGTAGCTGACCTGCTTTATTTGTTATTTGTATGCAGATGTGGAGGAGTGTGTGTGTGTGTGTGTGTGCTTATTCATGTCAAAGCTGATAGAAAATCCTATAGAGCTTCAGAATACATTCAAGCGCGCGAACACACACACACACACACACACACACACACACACACACACACACACACACACACACACACACACACACACACACCTTTCATAGCATTCCCACGTTTTCAACACGCATGATATTTATTATGCACCTAACCTAACCTAACCTAACCTAACCCAGCCTAATAAAACATAAACAATTTTTACAACAAAGACAACATAACATTTTTTTTGAGCGCCGTGATCTGGGTTTTCTATTTACTTCATTTCCATTTCCTCCTGTTCCCTTCTATTCTCCTCCCTTGTTTTTTCCCCCTGCCTGCTCATCACGTCACGGCCCAACTCCACCCCGCCGCACCTCACCTCACTTCACCTCACTTCACCTCGCCACCACCGCCTCCACTCCTATTTTCCCTCCTGTCACGAGCACTCCACCAAACCGCTCCTCATTCCACTTTCCTCTCTCCTCTACCCCTAACACACATTCACACACACACACACACATCGCGTCTAACTTCTCTTCCCTTCCTTCCTTCCCTCTCTTTCCTTCCTTTCACGCACCCCTTTCCTAGAACCATCATTTTCCTCTTTAGTCCCTATCTGCTATATCTAACCAAACACCATCTTCCCCTTCTCTCCTCACTGCCTATCTACACCTGCTTCTTCTTCACCTTTTCCTTTCACGAACTTAAACGTATTTTTAGGCTCTACCGTCTTCCTTATTCCTTTACTCTCCTATCTACCACTCAATTGTTTTCACTGCCTATCTATACCTGTTTACTTCTTCATCTTCTTTTTCTTTCACAAACTTAAACGTATTTCCAGGCTCGATCATTTTCCTTTTTTATTTTACTCACCTTCCTCTACCTACCTTTCTTTATTATTCTCACTGCCTATCTATATCTGTTTACTTCTTCATCTTCTCTTCCTTTCACAAACTTAAACATATTTCCCGGCTCGATCATTTTCCTTTTTCTTTTACTCTCCTTCTTTTACCTATGGCAATAACCCACGCCTTACCTCTCCCTATTACCCTTCTGGCTGCTTAATCGTTCCGCCACTTCTGAACAGCTAACGCCTTTTATGTATTACCTTTTTGACCCTTTCATCTCCTCTACCTGGCAATTCACATCTCGATCACTCCACAATACCTCTGACTTATCACTTTTCTTTTTAACTCTTTCCTTCTTTTATTCTTCCTCTCTCTTCCTATCTATTTATCCACCTATTTATCTCTCCCTTCACACACACAGACACACACAAACACACTCACCCCACTAGACGTTCCCGTTTCTCTCGCGTCGGAGCCCTTAGCGCCCTCCCATCGCTCTAGCCTTTTAAGATAAGCGTCAGAAAGCCAATTACCATCAGGGTTAAGGAGTCTTTGCTCGCTAGTCTTGGGCGGCGCGTCGGCGGGGAGTCAACGAGTGCAATAACTGTCAGGGCGAGGCAGCGAGGCAAGGCTTACAGACGGGCAGCCAGGCGGACACACACACACACACACACACACACACACCATTGTTGCAACTACGTGATAGATAGAAAGATATATACATACATACATACTTACATACATACATACATACATATTTAGATTGACAGAAAGACATTGAAAGATAGAAGGATAGATAGTGTAGTGTGCGTGTGTGTATGTTTATTTGTTTGTTTGTGTGTGGGTATGTCTGTGCGTGCGTATGTGACTAATAAAAAAAATTACAGCAAAGCGAGAATACAATGCTGTTTTTTTTATCAACAATTCAAACGTATATTATAGAACTACAGCAAGTTTTACAGAATATTGTGTGTGTGTGTGTGTGTGTGTGTGTGTGTGTGTGTGTGTGTGTGTGTTTGTGAGTTCTGCACTGCGACACTGTAATATGAAAGCGAAGCAGAGCGACATGAAACAGAAAATAAAATAAGTGTTAGCTGACCAAAAAAGAAAAAAAAAAAAAAGGGAAAAAACTTGCAACATATAAAATAATTCTAAAATCCTGTTGGGTATGAATGTTCGAAATGTTGATTAAGACAGTACAGTGTTATACAAACGTTAACAAGCAATAAAAACACATAGAAAAAATGCAACAAAGAGACAGTAATGAAAGCACAACGGACAGGTCAACACAAGACACGGCAAAATGTATATACAAAAAGAGAAACAGATAAAAGAAGAGAAAAAAAACCGATGTGAAAAAACAAATGAAAACAAGAGAAAAAACACGAAAACAAGGAAACGAAGGGAGGAAAAAAGTGTAAAACGATCAACAATGAAAGAGAGATAGAGAGAAATACACACACACACACACACACACACACACACACACACACACACACACACATACACATACACACGCTGCCCTCCCCACGGCCCCCACACACTTACACCAGCAATACAACACACCCGCACTGACTGACCCACCCCCCTTCCCCCCTCCCCTCACACCTGCCCACACCTGTCCACACACCTGAGCCGCCAATAGTTACGTCGTGTTGAGAAAAAATGGGGCCCCTGATGACTGCTGACATTAACCGGTCCGTCGTTTTTCGCCCAATTCATTTTCCCCCCAAATTTATTTTCCAGTTTATAATTCTCTAACTCCGCCTCGTGTGTGTGTATTTTTTTGGCATAAATTCTTGGTTCTTTTTTTTTGGCGCGTGTAGTTTATTAATTGGAATTGGTGTTTTTTTTATATCTATACATGTACACTTTTTTTTATATATACCGAGGGAGTTTAAATAAAGGTTTTTGGTAGTCTTTTTTTCTTAATTGCTCGTTCTTTTTATATTTTTGCATCCAATTATTTTGCAGTTTCCGCCGCTGTGCAAACTCACCATTTTACTAACGTTTTTGCGATCGCTCAACTTTTAAATGAGAAAGAACAACAGAAAAATCAAGAGAGAGAGAGGGAACAGCTATCGTGTCACCTGCCGGGGGAGAAAAAACGATCACCGAGGGAGAGAGAAACGTCCGGAGGAAAGGGAGAGACGGAGGGGCGAGGGAGGTAATGACACAGGGAGGGGTAAAGAATGAGGGTTTTAGGAGATGGGTAGTTAGGGGCGCCGGAGGGGAGAGGAGGGGAGAGGAAAAACATAGGAAGGGGAACTAAGAGGGGAAAAGAAATATAGGAGGACTGTTAAGGTCATACACCCACGTAGTTAGACAGAGAGAGAGTTATGGGGCCGCCGCCTAAACACACACATAACTCACGGAATACAAGACAATTTCAAGGCCGGGAAAAAGGGAGCAGAAAAAAAAGGAAAATACATCCACTTTTTGACACATTCCTTGACTCTTCAAATACGAGAAAAGGGAGAAAAAAAATTAAATGGATCAGCTAAGAGAAAAGATAAAAAGAAAAAACAAAAATAATGACCGACTAACATTCCAATACCTCTACTTTTTTATGGAAGGGAAAAGGACAAAAAAAAAACGAGCATGGTGAAATATCTATATCAACTTACACATATATTTTCCTTTCAACCACAGTACATGAACATCTAGCTAACAAGGAAATATTGACATTAGTTAACATTTAAATTTCTTTCTTCTTCATATACGAAAAAAAAGGGAAAGAAACGAAAACTGTCTGTTGTTCTTTCATTACTGTCTCTTACTTTGTTGCAATTTTCTATGTTTTTTTTTTATATTATTTGTGAACGTTTGTATAACACTGTAAAGTCTTAATCAACATTTCGAACATTCATACCCAACAGGATTTTAGAATTAGAACTTTTTCCAAATTTCTGTCTAAAAATAATGACAGAAAAAGTAAAATGAAAAAAATATGAACTAACTTCCAAGTATTGATGCGTATCCCTGAACCACACACACACACACACACACACACACACACACACACACACACACACACACACACACACACACATACGCACACCTGTCCCCTCATAAAGCAAAGCACTTCACGTCTCACCTCACCTTTACTCACACACCTGAAAGCTGCACCTAATGAAGCCCCGCCCCCCTCGCCGCTCCCTCATTAAATTCTTCCCTCGGGCAGGTGAGCGTCAAGGAGCGAGTGTTCTAATTAGCACCTGTATCGCTTTCCAGACGCTGCTCCCCAACGCGCGTTAGGTAAAAGAATACTGAATACGCGGATCAGCTTGCGGGGGGGGGGGAGTAAGAATGGGGATAAAGATGAATGGTTATCGCCTCGTGAAGGTCAGTTAAAGGGAGGGTGGTGAGGGGCACGGGGCGGGGCGGCGGCGAGGAAGCCCTGCCGTGTGGATGGACGTGAGGGAACATAATACGTGTGTCCCCTCAGTGCTCAATGACTTAATGGGAAAGTATCATGTCTTTTTTTTTTTTTACAGTAAAGGAAGCAGCTCAAGGGCAAAAAAAAAGAAAATAATGAGGAAACAAAATCCCGCTAATCACTGGCCTCATAAAAGAGTAGAGATGAGTGGCCAGAAGAGAGATCAATATCGAGTGAGTAAGATGGATGACAAATCAGACATATGTTAAGTAATGTAGAGTTATTTTACAGCGAATCCACAGTTCTACCACCCTTGCAGGCTCATCGGGTGGATAGGCGTTTCGATATAAGAAATAATAGTATGGAATTATAGAACATTTTCTTTTCGATTTTTTTTTTTTTTTTTTTTTTTTTACAGCTAAGGAGACAGTTCAAGGGCGTAAAGAAAAATATAAAAAAAAAGCCCGCTACTCACGGCTCCTGAATAGAGATCAAAGGAGTGTCCAAAAAGAGAGGTCAATTTCGGGAGGAGAGGTGTCCTGATACCGGCATGATGCTTTAATAATTGTCCTGGTACTGTTAAATAAAATAAAAGGGAAAACACAGTATAAAAGATCAACAGCAGGAAATCATATAACCTACAACATTTCAATTACGTTAGGGATACTTTGATTATCGCCACACTGATATCCAATAAATTTACAGGAATAACATGCCGTATAAACACTTCAGGTAGTAGAAAATGATGACATACGATACTTTAGGGACGTCAGTGTTGCTTTCATTACTGTCGTGCTAATATTAAACCATCACTGTACACTCATCTAAATACTGAGGGAAAATCACTTATACATATGGCAAAAGATTAAAGTTGTCAAACGATTAGAGATGAAAACGAAAAAGATCAACAAAAAGTCATAGATTACTAAACAAACAAACCAGACAAACGCCCATTACTGCCTCGGGTGCCTAAAGAAAAAAGCAAAAAAACAGCAGCAATAAAACAGCGTAATTTCCCCGGCCGAGGCAGGGCAATCCTTCCCCAGTAAAGTATTTCCAGCTAAAGGGGAGAAGGGAAGCAATTTTCACATGAGACGCAGAAAAGAGGAGAACAGACAGTGCTGAGAACTCGAGGGGCATTAAGGGTGAATATCCAGGGCAGGACAGCGGGATTATGCCCTCCATCGGTGTGTGGGAGGAGGAAGGAGGTGGAATGGTGCCAAGGAAGGGAGGAAGGAGGAGGGAGGAAAGAAGGGAGAGATGGAAGAGTGAGAAGGAAGGAGGAAGGGAGTGATGGAAGAGAGAGAAGGAAGGGAGGGAAGGGAAGGGAAGAAGGAAAGCCAGGGAGGGATGCGCAAAGGGAAGGAAGGAAGGGAGGGATGGAAGAGAAGGAAGGGAGGGAGGGAAGGGAGAGAGAGAGAGGCAAGGAGGAATAGGAGAAAGGAAGGGAGAGGAAAGTGGAAGGGAGGAGTCGGAGAGAGGGATGGAGAGTCAGAAGGCAAACTCAGCTCTGCCTCCAAGTCAAGGAAGGGAACAGTGGGCGTTGCTTTATACTTTCCATTATTGAACGCTCTATTTCTACTTTTTTGAATCATGTATTGCTTCCCCTCTCCTCCATTTCACGATTTTCCCTTTCCTGTTCTTTCCCGTTCCTTCCCTCTCCTCGTTCTTTCCCTGCGCCCCCTCCTTTCCCTCTCTCTTTTACGTTCCTCTCCTTCCTCTTTCTTTTTCTTTCCACTTGCTTTCATCCCCGTCGTCATCCCCTCCCGTTCTTCCCCTCCCCTCCCTCCTTTACCTTCTTTTCTGTCCCTTCCATCTCTCTTTTCCGTTCTTATTCTTCCCTCTTTCTTTTCCTCTTCCTTCCCATTGCCTCTCTCCCCGTCGTCATCCCTCCTGTTCTTTCCTTTCCTCCCTCTCTGTATCCTCTTTTCTGTCTCTTCCCTCTTTCTTTTCCTTTCCTCTTCTTCTCTTCCCTTTTCCCGTTCCTCTTCCTTCCTGTTGCTTCCCTCCTCGCCGTTATCCCCTCCCGTTCTTTCCTTATGACTCCCTCCTCTACCCTCTTTTCTATCCCTCCCCCTTCTATTTTTCTGCGTTCTTCTTCTTCCCTCTCTCTTTTCCGTTCCTTTTCTTTCACCTTGCTTCCTTCCCCGTCGTTATCCCCTCCCGTTCTTTCCCTTCGCGCCCATTCTTTAACTTCTTTTCTCTCTCCTCCCCCTCTTCTTTCCCCGCGCCACCCTCCTTTACCCTCTTTTCTCTCCCTTCCCCTTCTCTTTTCCCTTTCTTTCCCCGCGCCCCCCCCTCCTTTACCCTCTTTTCTAGCCCTTCCCCTTCATTCCCTGCGCCCCCTCTCCGTTATCCTCTTTTCTCTCCCTTCCTCCCTTCACTTTTTTCGGGGCAGCGCGAAAAGATGGAGCCAATTTAACGCATTATTTCAAGGCGTATTCAATTCAGCGCAACGTTTACAAATAAATAGAAGCCGTTTTTGGAAGGCGCGGATGGGACGAGGGAAAAGTTACTGAGTTTTCCCCTTTATATCTCCGATTGTATATTGTTGGATGCTTATTGTAACTCTGGGAAAAAGGGAGCTCGTAAAACCTACAACCCTTTTATACAACGGGTTTGAATATAAAAGGACGAACACTAAGTCAACGTTAATATATAGAAGCCGTGTATATCTTGGAAACCTTCAGAGGCTGCAGATAAAGAAAAATAAGATAGAAAAAAATAAAGGACAGAGGGCAATGCGCAGGGCAGTACATCAGACACAGGTGGGCGATATACCTGGCCGATACCTATAATTAATTAGTCAGGTAGAGAGGCCGCCACACCTGAGCCTTGGGAGCGACAGGGAGGTGAGTAGAGGGAGGTTGTGAGGCGCAGGCAACCGTCACTGGGGCTCGAGGCTTTGAAGCACACCTGTCTCGTTTGTTCGGCAGGCGAGTCACAGAACAACATATCAAGCTTCGTGTATTTTTCCGATACAATTAAATACCTTGACTTTGTTTCCAGGGCTATTCATACAACATAGGATTTTTTTTTTTCTTTAATTTGACGACAGTTGGAGATGAAAAATTAGAGCTTTGTTATTATATATTTACGGGGTTATAAATCTGTACGCTTTGAATATTTTTTTAGCAGTATTTTTCACTCGCTGTTAAATGAAGCTCGGCATGGAGGAAAAAGAAAGAGAAAGAGAGTGGAATGGAGGAGGAGGAGGAGGAGGAGGGAGGAGGAGGTAAGCAAAGTGACAAAGAATAAAATTTTCGTTCTTTCCTTTCGCCTTTATTTTTTCTCTCTACTTTTTTCTTTCTTTCCCTCACTCCCTTCCTGTCTCTCTAACTCACTGCTCATCTCTTCTATTTTTTCTTCTCTCTCTCTCTCTCTCTCTCTCTCTCTCTCTCTCTCTCTCACTTGCGGGGGCCCGGGGAGGTGGAGCAACACGAATCTTACTTCAAGAATTTGCATGAGAGGCGTCTTTCTCTGAATTTCTGACTGAATCATTATTTCTCAGCGATTCCCGTATTGGAGGAGGGAGAAAGAGTGTGGGGAAGACGGAAGAAAGCGGGGAAATAAAAGTGCGTAGGGGGAAAGAATGAGGAAGAGAGAGAGAGAGAGCGAAAAAAGGAGAGAGGTGCGTTGGAGGAGAAAGTTTATAAAGAGAGAAGCTGGAAAGAATTAGGAGTGAGAAGAAGAGGATGAAGGAGAAGGGAGAAGATTGCATAGTAGGGGAGTAAGAAGAGAGAGATACAGAGTGAAAGAAAAAGACAACGGACGTGAAAATGCATAAAGAAAGACGATTAGGGACAAGGCGTGAGTAATTAAACCAGGGGAAAAAATGTAGAGAAGAGGGAAGTTGAAGAATCTATAAATGAATGACGAAGGGAATAGTGAGAGAAATAGAGACAGTGAATGATATCGAAGGAGAAAATGTATAAAGAAAGAAAAACTGGGATGACGAGTGTGAAGTCAAATAAGGGGAAGAAAGTGTAAAAGAGAGGGAATATGAAGAATCTATTGAGGAAGGATGAGGGAGATAGACGCTGAGAGAATAAGAGATAGACAAGCATCGAAGAGACAAGGACGAAGGGGTGATAATTAAAACAAGGAAAGGTAAGAGAGGAGAAGTAGAAAGAAAAGGAGGTGAACGAGGAAGAGGAGATAGGGAAAAAAACAAGAGGAGGAGAGGAGGAGGAAGAGGAGATGCTGCCTCAATAATAATGGAAGAGATGGAGGAGGAAACGTGGAGGAAAAGGGGAGGAACGGAGAGAAACAGGATCTTAGGACTAGGAGGCGATGGAGAGAAAAAATCCGAGGAAAGACATTGCCGGTGTAGTGATGGAGGTGACGGAGGGAAAGGGAGGGAGGGAAGAGGGAAAGGGAGGTAAGGAGAGGGATTGAATGTTAGGACTAAGGGGTGACCTGAGGGAATGGGTTTATGGATTAATGGATTACGTGGATGCCCTTTATTGCGCCCATTCCCCCAAATCTTTCAGTCTTCTTATATTTTCATCAAAGGTTTGCCTCATATTTGTTGTCGTTGTTGTTGTTGTTGTTGATCTTGAAGGCGTGGGTGAGAGGGTACGTAATGAGGCACACCCACCCACACGCACACACACACACACACACACACACACACACACACACACACACACACACCAGACACCTCTCCTCCTGAAATTGACCTCTCATTTGGCCGCTCATAACTTTTGTCTCTGTAGGAACAGCGATTAGTGGGCTTTTTTTATACTTTTTTTGTTGCCCTTCAGCTGTTTCTTTAGCTATAAAAAAACCTCCCACCCACACACAGGCAACCATAAACAGATATATAGATAAACAGATATATAGGTAAACAGATTGGTAGATAGATTAGCAGATTGATAGATATACAGATACAGTGAAGTATGAATAAGTATTGACCACAGCATCACACACACTCATCCACTCACCCTTCCTCCCTCCATTCAAACACACAAACAGACAGACACACGCGCGCACAAGGAGGAAAACATAGCACGTCAAACTTAGTACGGGATGGATAAAAACACAAGACAAAAAAACAAGAAGGAATAACTTTTTGGGTTTCTGACGCACCAAAGTTTCACGTGCAACACAAAATGCAGCAACAAAATTCAAACTGCCAATTATTTTCTTTGCTCGGCCATCAAAAGAAGCGCGTATTTTTTTTAACAATGTTTGTATCAGAGTTTTCCGAATACAGGTAAACAAAAATTCTTCCTCGCATGTGAATATATCTTTTTCGGAGGCATATTCTTGGGACGGCAAACCAAACTATTTCCTATTTTTTTTGACGAGTATCGTAGAGGAAAGAAAGGAAGGAAGGAAGGACGTAGATAGGAATATAAGGAGAGAAGGATTGAAGGAGGAAGAGAGGGGAAGTAAAGAGGAAATGTTAAACAGGAGAAAGGAAATAAAAAAAGAAAATTGGAAACATAGATACAGAAGAGCAATACAAACCACAGTGAAATGACGGTAAAGACTTCCTGTTTCTGTTTCATAAAGAGAAGCAAAGTAAGGAGGAAATGAAACACAGGAGGAAGGAAATAAAAAAAAAGCAAATGGAAACAGAGACACAGAGGAGGAATACAAACCACAGTGAAATGACGGTAAAGACTTCCTGTTTCTGTTTCATGAAGAGAAGCAAAGTGAGGAGGGAATGAAAAACAGGAAGAAGGAAATAAAATAAAAGAAAATCATTGCAAACTGAAACTCCGCGGAGCCATGCACACCACATTGTAATTACGGTAAGGACTGGTTTTCTTTCTTTCTTTTTTTTTAATCAAGGGTATAGTACGAAGAGGAGGTGGGTTAGTGGTGAAGGTGCAGGTGGGGAATAGGAAAGATAGAAGGAGTGTACAATTGTATGGTGTAGGTTCGTTATAGTTTTTCTGGTGTATTTTCCTCCTCCACCTGAACACTCCCGCCTCCCTGCATGAACACCTTCCCGCTCATATTCCAGGCATCAAAATATTTTCCCCTTTCGGACGGGTTTCTTTAATCTCTCTTCTCTTTCCGTCAAGCGTGTATTATCGTCCTCCTCATCGGTGCCTTCGTTATTTTGCCGTCTCTTTTTTTATATCGAACACGTATTTCTTTTGTTTGAGTTCCCCTCCCAAACCTATCAAGTCCGACTATTTTTATCCTCTTTTTCGTTGACCCGCGTTTGACTTTTCACTCTCCTTTTACACCTGAAATTTATGTTCTTGTTTTTGTTGCCTGTTATTTTTTCTTCTTGTTTAACTCGGCGTATTTCTCATTTCCATTGGGGATGTTGCATAATTTTCTTTCTCTCTCTCTCTCTCTCTAACGCGGCGTATTTCATTTCCATTGGGGACGTTGTATTTCTTTCTCTCTCTCTCTCTCTCCAGGTGCGTGTGTCTCGTGCGCCATTCTCTTTACTCTTTCGTGTTGCGTCTCATATTCATCACTTTTTGCTCTGCTTTTGTTTTCACTTGCCCGGCCGCGTCCTGGCAGCCTCAGCGGAGGGAGGCGGTGCATGAGGCAGACTGTCAACGCCACCTCTGACAGCTACCCAACCAATTTCACACCTCACCCACCCAGCCTTGTGTTCCCTCCCTCTCCCGACCCCCTCCGTCCTTCCCTGCCTACCTGCCGGCATGCCCACTCTTTCCTTCCTCTCCTCCTCTTCCATCCTCCTGTCCTGACTTGTCGTTTCGTCCTGTTTCTCCAGCTTCTAACCCCAGTCTACCTGTCTCTCTCTCTCTCTCTCTCTCTCTCTCTCTCGACATGTATCCAGAAGTCATGTACACCAATCAATGGGCAACGACAGTCTTTTCTTATTCAGTTACAAATAATAAAGAAGCTAAATAATAAATAAACTAAATGAATAAAGAAGAGCAAGGGACGCGGGTCGGTGCTTGGAGCCTGGGGAGAAATATACCAATAAACTACATATGTTTTTCTCTCTTTATTTTAGGTAAGGTCAAAGAGCAAAGGAATTATAAGGTAGGGCACTGCTTAGATATATATTTACTAGTAATTAGAAACTTTTTATTGCTGTGGTTTTCATATTTATTGCTTTTCGGTGGGTTTAAATATGTTGTTAATTACTGTCTTTTTTTTTGTCTACCTGTGTGTGTGTGTGTGTGTGTGTGTGTGTGTGTGTGTGTGTGTGTGTGTGTGTGTGTGTGTGTGTGTGTGTGTGTGTGTGTGTGTGTGTGTGTGTGTGTGTGTGTGTGTGTGTGTGTGTGTGTGTGTGTGTGTGTGTGTGTGTGTGTGAGAGGAGGCTAATTTGATAACATTGCTCCAGAACCCTTCTCCTCCTCCTCCTCCTCCTCCTCCTGCTCCTCCTCCTCCATCACTACTTCCATCTCGTGCCAATCCTCCTCCTAATCCTCTTCTTCCTTCCTCTTCCTCTTCTACTTTTTCTGTTCTTGGTACGTACATAACCACGACTACTATTTGTCCTCCTCCTCCTCCTCCTCCTCCTAGCCCGGAAGTCTGTAGCGTTCCTTAATTATCCAAATGCATTGGCGGCCGGAAAGGAGAGAAGCGTGGAGGAAAAAAAAGTCTCTCTCTCTCTCTCTCTCTCTCTCTCTCTCTCTCTCTCTCTCTCTCTCTCCTGATTAGCTCTATATCTACTGTCATTTTTCCTCCAGTAGCTCATTCCGATGCGTGCTTGGAGGCTACGCATGGAGGAGAAGGAGAAGGAGGAGGAGGAGGATGAGAAGGAGGAGGAGGAGGAGGAGGAGGAGGAGGAGGAGGAGGAGGAGGACACGATAATGAACAGGAGGAAGAAGGGGAGGAGGATGAGAACCACAAAGAGAAGGAGGAGGAGGAAGAGGAGGAGAAGGAGGTGGGGGAGGAGGTGGAGGAGGAAAAGGAAGAGGGCGGAAGGAAGAGGGTGATGGATATGGATAAAAGGAAAGAAGAGAGGAAAGAGAGAGAGAGAGAGAGAGAGAGAGAGAGAGAGAGAGAGAGAGAGAGAGAGAGAGAGAGAGAGAGAGAGAGAGAGAGAGAGAGAGAGAGAGAGAGAGAGAGAGAGAGAGAGAGAGAGAGAGAATTAAAAAAAAAAAACAGGTGCCTGAGGACGGGAAGAAAAATTCGATGATGATAAGGAGGAGGAGAAAGAGGAGAAAGAGGAAGAGGAGGAGGAGAGAAGAAGAGGCATAGCAGAAGGAAGATTAGGAATAGCAGAAGAATGATGAGGTTGATGAAGAGGAGGAGGAGGAATAAAAAGAGGAGGAGATAGAGAAGACGGAAAATTAATAATGACTGGGGAGGGATGAAGAATGTTAGGAGGGAGAGAGAAAGGAGGGACAATTTTTGCGAACATTTGTCTTGGGCCAGTTATGAGGGCGTGACCGGACCGCATATTCGCCCAGATAACTTAGCTCGTCACAGTTATCAGTTATTTGTTGCAGCTCTGTGTTATAATGCGTCAGACATCAGTAACATCAGTATAAACATCTCAACTGTTGAAAATATGTGTGTTCTCACGAAATAATTAACATATATTTGATAAAACTGTGTAAATAAAGGGTAAGTAATGACGTCACGAGCTGGCAATACGTGGCCTGGCTGAGCGCGCGCTGTGATTGGTCCTAATTTCCCGTGCAGACGAAGTGTTCCAGACTTGGCGAATATGCGACCGGACCCAGGACCAGCGTTGCTAAATTACCGTACTCATCACATTGCCTTTTCGTAGTTTCTGACATATAACTATTGCGAAAATGAAAGAAAACCATCACTATTTCACATTTTCAACGATAACTTTAATTTTTGATCGTTATTTGTAAAGGTACGAGAGTTTTAAGAATGAAAATGCTTAAAATACGATGTTCAGAGTACGACAGTTTGGCATCGCTGCTCGGGACCCACAAAACAAAAACAACAACAATAATATTTCACTGACTTTTTATTTAGTTATTTTTTTTGCTACCTCATTTGTCCCACGCTCTAATATTACATTGCATTTCGCCGCCACAGGATGATTATATATATACATTTTTTTTTCGGTTAATTCATAATCCCCTTGCTGAAGGGGACAAAGGATCATGTTTTGCGTTTTTGTTATAAATTAATAATTCAAACAACCTCCCCCTATATACCCCCCCCACACATACACATACCCCTTCCTTCCCTTCACCCCCCACACACACATACCCCTTCCTCCCCCTACCCCCCTCCACACACACACATACCCTTTCCTCCCCCTACCCTCCCCCCCTCACACATACATACCCCTTCCTTCCACACACACAAATATACCCCCACACACAAATATACCCCTTTCTCCCCTTACCCTCACACACATACCTCTTCCTTTCCCTACCCCCCCCCACACACGCACATACCCCTTCCTCCCCCATCCCCACACACAAATATACCCCTTTCTCCCTTTACCCTCCCCCACACACACATACCCCTTCCTCCCCCTACCCCCCCCACACACATATCCCTTCCTTCTCCTCCCCCGCACACACACACATACCCCTTCCTCTCCCTAACCCCCCCACACACACAGAGGCCGTCCCCAACCTCCCCATTGATATTAACTAAGGGATAATAAAAATGAGAGAGAGAGAGAGAGAGAAAGCGCTGTGCCGGCTGCATGAAAGGACCGCAAGTATAATTATCATGTGCTTTTATCCGGCATCTCTATTTTGCAGGCGAGCAAGCGACAAACAGAGGCGTGGAATGATGATTACTGCCAAAGGGAAGGCGGGAGCGAGGGAGGGAGGGAGATAAAGGGAGAGGGATGGAAAGAGCGGGAGAGAGTGAGCGGTTGGTGGGGGGGATGGAGGATGAAAGGAGGGGGAGAGAGAGAGAGAGAGAGAGAGAGAGAGAGAGAGAGAGAGAGAGAGAGAGAGAGAGAGAGAGAGAGAGAGAGAGAGAGAGAGACTAATCAAAATAAAGAGCACGCAAAGGTCTTTTTTTCTCGGTCACGGGGTACTGCATCAGCTTCCTCTCGTGTAGGCGTCCAGTCATCCTGTCACAACACTATGAAGAACACTCAGGACAACGCTACACTTCTCCACACAGGTTTTATTCTGCCCCGGAAGCCTACATGCCTTGCCGCCTAATTATCCTGGATCACCGGACCCCCGAGGCCACACAACCTCCTCCCCGGCAGCAGCACGTACAGACCCATTACCAGGCAGGGACGTCGCCACGTTTTTTTCATTTAAAAGTTGATGTTGTTCCGTCATACCAAGGGAGAGGTGAGTACTGCCACGTAGACTACACAAAGATTCTTTCCCTACGAACTGTTTACTAGATACCTCACTACGCTAGACGTTCACCACGGCCCCCAAGCAAATATTATTGACTTTAAAGAAACAGTTTTACAACAGACTTTTCGTTTGTTAAAAAAGGTTGAAATTTCCCAGAACACGCAACACACATAATTACGGTATTATGAAATAAATCCAATGTTTGAATATTCGTTAGCGTCACGATTTCTTAATTTGGCACGAACCTAACGAGGTGTGAGCATGAGCCGGCCCGAATCTGCCTGCTCATGCTGCCTTTTTATAATGCTGCATTGGCTGGTGAAGGCAAAGTTGTCAAATAAAGCCAAACATCCAATTAAGTGTAATGGCTATTTCGCAGAATTGTTGTGAAAATTTTAGATTGCTATCATAGCAGTGCGCCATCAAAGAATTATATATATATATATATATATATATATATATATATATATATATATATATATATATATATATATATATATATATATATATGTATATATTGGTTCTGATAATATGTGTTATCATTGTTAAAGTAGCAATGACAATAATCATAGCTACGATAATTATGATAATAATAATAATGGTAATAATAATAATGACGATAGTAATAATAATAATAATAATAATAATAATAATAATAATAATAATAATAATAATAATAATAATAATAATAATAATAACAACAATTACTGCTGCTATTATTACCATTTTAATAATCTATCCATCTATCTATCTATCTATCTATCTATTTATACACTTGTCTATCTATCTATTTATTTATCTATCTATCTATCTATTTATCTATCTACTCTATACTATCTTCTATTGTGGGAGCGGCAAGAAGCGGGCTTTTTTTTCTACACTTTTTGTTGCCCTTGTGTCGACTCTTTTGTTGAAAAAAAAAAAAACACCACACACACACACACACACACACACACACACACACACACACACACACACACACACACACACACACACACACACATACAGTGAGTTTAGTGCTTGTCTCGCGACCGAGAGATTCTGTGTTTAATCGCAGCTCACGGCAGCTCTCTTGGTCCCTCGTTTTTGTCTAGTTTTCAAGTTCCATCTCATAATAAGCGTTCCATATAATTATGTCTTAATTTCATCACACAGTCTGGTGAACTGCTTCCTTTATTTTTTGTTAAGAATCATTCCGACACTCAGTCCATCCATCAATCTGGGATGAAATGGAAACTAGAGCCACAAGAAGGAAACAAAGGGAAACCTCTGGCCGATGTTCTGTAGTCAAATGGCACTAGCCAATGATGAAGATTGTGTGTGTGTGTGTGTGTGTGTGTGTGTGTGTGTGTGTGTGTGTGTGCGCGTCATATAACAACGTATAACGATCTGTATCAAATGCTGTTAAGCGTGTTCCGAGAAAAAGGAAAAAACGTTATGATGTTGTTGGCTTCCCTTCCCCTAAAGACGTTTTTACTGGCAACACCGTCACTGAACTAAACCTTTTTGTGTACCTGTTAGCCCTCCGCCCTCCCGCCGCTAAGACCTTCCCTTCGCCCTTCTTCCCGCTTCGTCTCCTCGCCCCGGCCGCCAGCCAATCACCTCCCGCAGGCCGCCGTGACCCCGTCTCTTCCACATTTCATCTTTCGGTATAAAATATTCTTAAGAAATTTCCCCCGGGACGATGTTTCCTCCTGTGCTCGTCATATCCTGAGTTTTTTTTTTTACCCCCTATTACTTTTCTTGTAGTTATGTGGTGGATTTTTTTAGATGTTTACTTGTTTATCGGTCTTTTCGTCTATCCGATCGTCCTTGCGCTCTCTCTCTCTCTCTCTCTCTCTCGCTTACATGGAAACACGTAACATAATTTTTTTCGATTTTTCCATACAATTTCATTTTCTATTTTTCTAATTCACTTTTGGAAACTTCTTTGAGATGCTTCTGGTCAAAAGGACATCTGAAGAAAAATTGTAATACTGTTCTGGTCGAGTGAAATCTCATCAAGTGTTTTGTGACCCTTTTCCTCCAGTTTTCCTTTTCTCTTTCCACGCAGCTTTTCCACGGCCTTCTTCCACGCCCTGTGCATTCTCCCTTTCTTCATAAATCCTCTCTCAAAATTGTTTCACGCTTTCACGTTTACTGTTCTTTTCAACCTGCTTTTCTTTTCTTTGTCCTCTCCGTCTCAGTTTTATTTTCTCTTCATTTATGGAATTCTCCTTTTATTGTCATCTTTTTTTCCTTCTTTAATATACGCTTGCCTCTTTTATTCACTAGTTTTATTCAGTCGTTTGTTTCTCTCTCCTTTGCCAGCTTCACCTTTTTCTTTCCTTGATAAAAATATTATTCCTTGTTATTCTTACTTTTTCCTTACTTTTTCTTACTTATTTTTTCCTGTGTTTTCGTCCTTTCATTTTTTCTTCCATTCTTTCCTTCTTTTTTTTCTCTTTCTCATTTCTGTTTCTTTTTGTTTTTCTCCTTCTTCATCTGCATCCTCTTCCTCTTCTTCTTCAACTTCTTCCTCTTCTTCTTCTTTCTTTTCTTTTTCTTTTCCTCCTCTTCTTTTTCTTCGTTTCCTTTTTTTTCTATTTCTTTTCTTCTTCTTCTTCTTCTTCTTCTTCTTCTTCTTCTTCTTCCTCTGTTTCTTCTTTTTTTTTTCCTATTGTTGCTATTATTATTATTATTATTATTATTATTATTATTATTATTATTATTATTATTATTATTATTATTATCATCATCATTATTTCCTTCCTCTCCCTCATCGACCTCCTACTCCCTCCCTTCCTCCTTCCTCTTCCTATTCCTCCTCCTCCTCCTCGTTTTCTCTTTCTTTTTCTCCTCCTACACCTACTGTCTTTCACTCCCTCTTCAAAAAATAAAAAATAAATAAATAAAATCCCACACAATGAGTTATGGCCATAAGGTTCCGCGGGGTTGTCGCTTTTATTATTTTTACTTTTTTGTGAGTTACCCTTCCAAGACGAAGTTGTGTGCTCGTTTTCTGAGACTCTTTGTTGTGCTTTTTTGTAATCTGTGTGTGTGTGTGTGTGTGTGTGTGTGTGTGTGTGTGTGTGTGTTTGTTGTTCTAGTAGTAGTAGTAGTAGTAGTAATTGTTGTAGCTATAGGCCTTCACAAGAATAATGTCGATGTATTATAATCTGTTTTTATAATCTCTTAAATATTTCTGATCGGTGCATGTTTGCAAATGCAGTGACGGATCGGTTCAAGACTCGGGCTGTTCCCCCTATTTTTTCCCGCTTAGTAAATGGACTTAGAGAAATTTAGGTCACTTGTTTGTTAACGATGACCTTAAACACGACTTTCCTGCCCAGCACTCGTCTATGAATACAATTATAGATATATTGGAAAAGTTTCTGCTTCCCTTTTTCACTAATGATATAAATGTTAGATAACCACGTGACTTGCTAATTATAACTGCATTAAACACAACGTTCTTTGTTCAACACACATTATTAAATGCAATGAGATATTTCAGATAAAATCGTTTTCGTAAATTATATATCATATATCGTAAAACATTAATATATAGGTAAATGATTAATTACAACAGCAAAAAATACTTACATAATTGGAATGATAGACATTTTATGAGGAAAACAAGTTTTCCCTCATATTTGCATGTTCCAAAGGATAGTAAAGATTATTAGGTCACCAATACATTAGGGCAACCATAAAAACTACCTCCCCTCCCAGCTCATGTTTATGATTAAAATGACATATTTAAATATAGGTATGATTTTCGCTCAGATTTTGAACAAATGGCAGAGAGTATAGAAGGTGATAAGGTCACTGGTTAATAGAAACAGCAAGGAAACACAAGTTACCTGTTCAGGTGAGCAAACACGAGGAGGGACGGTCAGAAGTTACCTGGCTGCTGGAGGTGCAGTGTGAGGCCCATCATGGCGTCCAAGGCCCCTCAACCACTTCGGGCCTGTGGGCAGAATTAACTTTGTTTGACTAAAGACAAAGAAAGTAGCTAAGGCTAGACTGCATCCCAATTTGTGGTGAAGCATTTGTTACGAGAATTGTCTGTTTGTATCTGTTGGTCCGTGACTTACACATACTCCCTGGTGATGCTCTGATGTGGTTTTGTAAGCGCTGTCACTTGACCCAGCATGCATAAGTAAGAATGTTGTGATCAGCATACTCTCTATCTCTCTCTCTCTCTTATTGTTTTTACTGACCAGAAAAAGAGGGATCAAGAGAGAAGGAGACTCAACAATTTCCAGGTCTCTCATATTTCCAAGAACACAATATACTATTCGCCTTTTATTATTTGCGGAGAAAACGTCGAGAAGCTGCACCGTCAGCACTCGAAGCAAAGTGAGTCCAGGAAAATAATAAAACATTACCTGTAACACGAACACATCACCTTTTCCTGCCTCTGTTTTCTTGATATATATTGTTTCGGTTAGCCTTCACGGACACAGCTCACGGCCCCACCTCATCAGTCCCCCGCTTCCCTGTATCCCGGCATCGCCACGAGGCTTGACGACATACTTGAAAAGAGTTCGGCGCAGAGAAGGAAGCAACTTTAGTCTGTCTCCCTCGTGAGGTTATTATCCGGGAAGCCTTCCTTCATGCGGCCCCTGGATGCACGGAGCCACGGGGGAGACGGCGAGAAGGATGGGGAACTTTGACGATGCAGACCATAAGAAACGAAAGAGAGAGAGAGAGAGAGAGAGAGAGAGAGAGAGAGAGAGAGAGAGAGAATTAAAAATAAGAGGTGAGTAAAACCAATATGATTAAAGGTGGCATGAAAACAATAACATTTATATATATTCGAAAAACGTAAATCTTCTCAAAATGGAGTTTCCGCGATATGAATGTAAACACAAAGTAAACACAAAGCTTTTACACTTGGCAAACACAGCATCATTGATAGCGATATTAAACCATTAAGCATCACCTTCAAAGGGTATTTTTTTAAAGCATCACCGTATAGAGAAGCAGACGCGTGGAAAACGATGTATTGTTCCCAAGGAGTGATACGTAAAATATCCTAGACCGAAGGGAGAGAGGACACGTGTTGTTTGGGATGGACGACCGAAGATTTTTCCATATCCAGGCGACTTTGGCATCAATAATGTAAACTATGGCGAGGCTGACGGGCATTGAGAAAACAGAAGTAATGATTTTCCTTGCGTGTGTGTGTGTGTGTGTGTGTGTGTGTGTGTGTGTGTGTGTGTGTGTGTGTGTGCCCTCCCCTCGTGCAGGTGCCCTCCACAGACGCAATAAAACACAGACCGAGTCGCCTCATTAGTGATGTAACGATTGTGCTGAGGGTCTCGTAGGGGGATGCGGATGTATTCCTCTCGCCGGGCCTCTGTCGCCTCTCATGCAAATCCTCCTCCTCCTCCTCCTCCTCCTCGGGACATCCCTCTTATTTGTATCTTGGCCATTGTTTGTTTTCCTCTCCCGTTCCAACTTTTCTGTGTTTTTCCTTATTTATTCTTTTGCGTCTCGTCTGGTCAGGTTTTCTTGATTATAGGAATTAGTGTATGTATGTATGTATGTATGTATGTATGTATGTGTGTATGTATGAGTCTGCAAGTGTGCATGTATAATGTAGGTATGAATGTATGCCTCACGAATGTATGCATGTATGTATGAATGTATTGTTACACGTATCAGTAATCCCCATTTTTTTCATATTACTATCCATTTATAATCTATGTATTTATCTATTTATCTGTCTAATGACCTGTCTATCAATCTATTCATCTATCTGTCTTTGTCTGCATGCCTGTCTGTTTATGTCTGTCGGTCAAGCATGAGTCTAATTAGATATCAAATTATTTCCCATTCAATCCACAAGTATTATCGTTATCCCGAATTTCTTTTTCGTCTCAATTAAGTTTCCAGTTTTTTTGTTTCTTTCACACAAGGAGCAAAACTAAATCGTGCAGGGAACATTAAAAATCTCCTGAATGCTTCGACGATTCCAAGAAAAAATCGGTCTTTTCATACGAACCCATTAATGATCCTTTCAATTTATGCCCTGGTAGCGACTTCACGCGACCCGCCGCCCCTGTAATGAGATAGAGAAGGAGAAACAAAGAACACACGAGAGAAAAGAAAAATAAAACGGGAAAGAAAGAAGGAAAAGGAAAAGAAAAACATGTACACTTTGATAGAGTTTTGAAAAATTTAACTACCCAACTCTCTCTCTCTCTCTCTCTCTCTCTCTCTCTCTCTCTCTCTCTCTCTCTCTCTCTCTCTCTCTCCCCTGGCTCCCTCGCGTTGACAGGAGACGGCGCGCATTTATTTCACTTTTGTATATACGCACACTTTCTCCATTTTCACTAATGATTCGGTGGCGGAGAGAGATGAGGAAGAGGAGGAAAAAGAGGAGGAGGAGGAGGAAGAGGAAGAGGAAGCTGGGGTCGAAAGAGGAGAAAAAAGTGGTCGAGATGGTGGAAGTGATGGTAGAAGGGCAGCGTCTGGTTGAGGAGGAGGAGGAGGAGGAAGGAAGAAAGGAAGGAAGGAAGGAAGGAAGGAAGGAAAGAACAATGAATGAAGGAAGGAAAGAAAGGAAGAGGTAGTGGCTGTATTGGAGAAAAAGGAGGAAGGCGGAAGTGGTGATGATGGTACAGGAGGAGGAGGAGGAGGAGGAGACACGGGAAGGAGGAGGAGGGGAAAGTGGGGAAGCGCAGGAAATGAAGAAATATCTAGGGGAACACCTGTCAGGCAAGATAGAGAGAGAACGAGAAAATAAAAGAGAGAAGAAAAGAGAGTAAAGAAAAGAAAGAAGGGAGTTGGAAGAAGAGAGAGGGAACAACAAAGAAAACTGAAAAATAATGAGAGAGAGAGAGAGAGAGAGAGAGAGAGAGAGAGAGAGAGAGAGAGAGAGAGAGAGAGAGAGAGAGAGAGAGAGAGTCTGTTTGTTTGTCTGTGTGTGTGTATGCAAATCCTCCTGTACACCAGCATCCCTGTCTGCATCTGTACACCTGTTCCGCTGTTCACCTAGATCTGGCCCCACCCGTCGACCTGTCACTGCCTGTCTTACTGTCTGTCTCGATCAAGGACAGATTAAAAAGTCTTTGAAGGTTGGGGATATTTTGTCCTTGTATTGCGCTCCTTTGTCCCTGTGCAGGCCAAAGGTTGGGTTTAAATGGCTTTTCTGCAGGCCGCTTGGGAGGGAACAGGTTGAGGCAGGAAGGAGCACGGACGAGGGACGCAGGTTATAGATGGCTGCAGCTGGAAAGGCGAGGCTTGCCGTTGTCTGGACCATCAATATTATCCTTTCATAAGTCATTTCTCATTACTCTTTCAAGCAACGTACAAGACAGGCGTAATGTATCTGCCTGTTATGTATATCTGTTTGACGAAGCAAGTTTTGTTCAAAGTGCAGATCAGACATGTTTGAACTTTATGATAAAAATATATATCGACAAACTGCTAGTAATATGAAACACTTTTGAGGGAGTGTTTCGTGTTTAGGAACTATGTAATGAAGACAGCTGTATTTCACGAAAAAGAAGGAAATATTTGGGTCTACCGAAATGGTTTGCAAGTTTTATGCCGACGGTAAAAAAAACCCAGTAGTTTCGGAATATTTTTAATGAAAATAAACTATCAAATTGTATGTGATATGAAATCTTTCTTCGGTATTGTATTCACATATAGCAAGCTTTTATTGATTTATGAATACGTTTTAGAGATAGTTTTCTCAAAACTAACCGATAGTATCAAGTATGAAAACATATTCATCATATTTCCATAAAGCACGATTTTATTAGTTTGAGTGATCTATGTAAGGAATTTGTATAAATCATTCAATTAAAGGAGTTCACGATAGAGTTATCTTTTTTTTTGGTTGTGTAACTCAACAACATCTGAGAAATATAATTGAGACGGAGCAGCAGCCACACAGTGAGGAAGGCAAGACTGGCCCTGGGAAGGCGCTGCTGCAGACAGACAACACAGGCCCGCTGGGCACGAGGCGCGCCACTGCCTTCCAACATCTGAATATAACTTCTACAAAGAGCTCGCTGCAGCATTGTAAAGTAATGACAAAATATATCACAAAGTTCCTTAAAAAAAGGACGGGTGGCGAGGCTTGTACAAAGAAACTGTTTAACGGAGACGATAAATTTAACAACACACAAAATATCAAGACATTTTGGGGCCAAACTTGGCAATGAAAACAGCAAGAGAAACTGTCTTTTGTTCAGCTAATTAGGAAAGAACTACATTTTTTATAAGTAGTTATGGTCTTAAAACTTCGAAATGGGGAATGGCGTTCGAAGGACCCAATCGTGACGTGTTTTAGCTTCTCAGAGCAGAAAGTTGACAATTAAAACTTGCAAATGAAACGTCACTCAAAGTATTTGCTCAAAGAATGAATTTATTGCGTTCCAAGACTGCCAAAGCTCTCAGTAGGCAGCTGATAAGTCAAAGTGTTGCGCCGCCAAGTGCTGCATTAGTCAAATGTTGCACAAGTCAACTGTTGCATCAGTCAAGTGTTGCGCCAGTCAAGTGTTGCGTCAGTCGAGTGTTTCGCCAGTCAAGTGTTGCGTCAGTCAAGTGTCCCGTCAGGCAAGTGTCCCGTCAGTCAAGTGTTGCGTCAGTCGAGTGTTTCGCCAGTCAAGTGTTGCGCCAGTCAAGTGTTGCGTCAGTCAAGTGTTGCGTCAGTCAAGTGTCCCGTCAGTCAAGTGTTGCGTCAGCCAAGTGTTGCATCAGGCAAGTGCTGTATTCAGTCAAGTAGCGTCTGACATGTAATGCGTCAGTCAAGCGCTTCAGTCAAGTGTTGCGTCAGTCAAGTGTTGCGTCAGTCAAGTTTACGATGATAAACAGGACCGTGACCGAGACAGAGAACTCGTGTGTTTCTCTGTGTTGCGACGCCTAATACTCTTATGCTACAGAGGAAACAATAGACACGTACATTATCAATAGCGTTCTAGTTCTCCCTAAACAATATGGATGGAGTATATCGTGTTCTCTCAATATATCGTGTTCTCTCTCTCTTTTCTCATGTGTTATTTAAATTTTCATGTGTTTTGTTCTTTGTTTATTTACATGTCATTTTGTCTGTCTGTTTTTTTCTGTTTGTCTATGACTCTCTCTCTCTCTCCATTATTGATCTTTCTTGGTTGACGAAAGCTTCGGAAAGACGCGAGTAAATATTCGTGTTCCCAAAAGTGACGCGGGAAAACTCAAACACTCGATCGAAGAGGCAAACACCGCCACCACCACCACCACCACCACCAACAACAACAACAACAATAGCAATAACAACAACAGCAAACAACAACAGTGGCCTTGGCTTTGTGTTTTGAGACCCTGAAAAAAAAAATCAGACAGGCAAGTGGAATCGCCGTCAGGGCCTCGGTATCCATTTCCCGTCCTTTCTTTATGGTCAAACAATGTGGCGGCGGCGGCGGTCCACTGGCCTTTCACCTTCCATTATTACGACAGACAGAGAAAACGGAAGGGGAGGGGTTGGGGAAATCGATAAATGAATAGCCTGATATTATTTTTGCTGGCGCTGGAAACAATGTGGACAATAGAAGGTATAATTAGCCCTTTCTTCTTTGTCTCGTCCCATCGGCATCATTTTTAGGTGTTTGTTGGCTCAGGGTGATGTTGTCCCACGTGTTTGATTTTGATTAGAAGTTGGAATTAGCTGTCACCACACGCCCGCCTAACGAGGAAAAAAGTCATT
The DNA here is from genome assembly GCF_024679095.1 of Eriocheir sinensis. Classification (NCBI taxonomy): domain Eukaryota; kingdom Metazoa; phylum Arthropoda; class Malacostraca; order Decapoda; family Varunidae; genus Eriocheir; species Eriocheir sinensis. The sequence goes on along the minus strand of NW_026111773.1, from coordinate 305,376 downwards.
AGCGTAACCACAAATGAACGTAATTTACTCCCGCGAAAACCGAATTTCCTCCACCAAAGACAAACACAAATACACAAAGCCGCGTTCACCTCCCTTTCACAGTGCTCTCTCTCGCGCGCTCCAGCACACGTATCTAGACAATTTTGCAAACCTTCCTCCATTCGCCTACTTTCCCTCCCTCCCTCCTCTCCTCCTTGATTCCTCCCTCCTCCCCCTCCTTTCCTCTCTCCTCGTCCCTTCCTTCAATCCCTCCCTTCCCCTCTCCTCCCCGATACAGTGTTCCTTCTTATCCTTCCCATACCATTTTTATCTTTATTCCCTCTTTCTTTATCATCCTCCACATCTTCTCTTAGCAATACGTAATAACGAACTTTGA
>NW_026111773.1:285000-297500 GCF_024679095.1 Eriocheir sinensis | reverse complement strand
CAGTCTTTCTAGAAGTCAAAAGGTTTTTTCATAAATGGGTCCAGATACAACATACTCACATGCATCTCACTGTTTCATCAGTGACAGCAGTTACGTGTAAGCATTTGTCTTTTTCAATGTCAACATATATGTTGTTTGGGGATTTAGTACTGATACTGTGAGTAATGTCTTTCAATTTCATTGCACTTTCAGCTGCTTGCATTCTCTGAACACCTTTGACCAAAGAGATAATCGGCCGATGGCTAGACATCGCCATTTTTTCAGTCGCCCCAGATAACTTTCAAATGCATTAGCACTGACATTATCAATGCTACCATGCCTTCAGCCACTAAAGGAAAGTGAAGATGACTGTGTACGTTATACACCAAAAAACAATTTCCATATATTTCCTGACACTTATCAACAAATCTCTTCATTAGCAACTGGCAGTACTCAGAGTAGTGTTGCGCAGTCCTTTCATACACAAGCAACGCACAAACACTGTTATATGTCACAAGATTCTGATAGATTTCATCTGTGGCCATCAGATTCTTGAACACAATCGTTGTTGTGTATAGTTGCAACTGGCGTATTTCAGTTGCCTTAAAGTAAGCAAAGTCTTTGAATGACTGTGGCTTACGGCTGAAGCAGTTGGGAATGAAATCCCTTAACTATATCATCCTTTTGTAAAGAGTGTCTATATTTCTACTAGACATACGACATTTGGACTGACCAGTTCCTGCTGACTTTGGGCCGAAAACACTCCACTTCAATAACTTCTTCATGCACCCTCCATCTTGGTGCATAAAATCAGGGGGAAAGGACCTGATCATGTCGATATTCAGTCTCAGGAATGGGCTGTCTTTTCCATCTGCCTTGTGGTGGCTTGGTTGTGATTTAGCTCTAAAACTAGCATCAGTCCTAAGCGGCAGCCTCCAAGTGCGAGGCCTTGTCATTCGGTATCCGTCATGGAACCCTATACTCTCGCACTGGTCACACCCAAATGTTGAAGAGAACTGTTTGATATGCTTTACATGAGCCCGAGCTGGGCATCACATATGATGGCTCGTATAACTAATAATAACTTCTGGTTATGAAACTCAAACCCATTTTCCATGAAGTGCCTGGCTGCTGTGATGAAATTCTCCAAATATTCCAAGTCACAAGGCTTCTCTGATCCAGCAGTGAAAACCATTGGAAATACCTTCCTTGGTCCTAAATTAGCAATCCTAACTAGTACAGGCCAATAACTTATGCGGTTACTTGTGAATAAGGGTAAGCCATCACTGTTAACTGTGATGGACAAGATGTTCAGTTTCTTAACGTCATTTTCAGGATAAAGCTCTAAGGAAATCTCCAACTGGGCCTCTAACCCAAAATAGTAGTAATCATGCCCTGACTTGCTTTTGAGGTCTTGAGTTACAGGAGGGTAAGTGACTTTACAGAGTGATTTATATGATTTAGGGAGGATGCCAAACAGGTTCCTGTGTTTGTGTAGAGCAGTAAGAACAGCATCCACCTGCACTGTTGTCATGCATGTTTTGACGGCTGCAATTCTTAAATCATCCAAGATGGTACCGGGAGCATCAGCCTCAGCATGTGAATTATAATGACCTAACACCTCCGCATCACCTTCACTCACTTCTGAACTATACGCATCACAACAGTTAGTCTGGGCTACAGCCTCCGCATCTGAAGGGTTGACACACTTGTTGTCATCTGAAAATTTAACACAGCTGTACCCTGGATTACTTGCTGTAGTATCAGTGGTATTAGGTACCTGTAAAGGATCACTTCTCAAAAATGTAAGATTTTCCAACCCACTATTACCCAAAACTCTTCTCGCAAGACCCTGTGCTCGTGTTTCTTCTCGTTCCCTTTTCTTTTTGCTCGCCTGTCTCACACTTTCTTTCTGATATAAAGTTGCCTCAATCTATGTTTCCTTAATCTTTCCTTAATGTAATAATTATTTATGAAATCCTTATCACCACAAATTCCACTCATTGTCAAAGTATCCTACAATGCATACAACATAAGTGGGGTATTGTCATACTATGTATACAGTAGATTATGACAGTCACAAAATGGAAAATTTTACATTAAACCAGCAGGTACGAGGATATAGTGGGGATAACTTTAGTTTCGTAATGAGCAGATTTTGAAACCTCGATCCAAACTCCAGTACCAGTAATAACTGTACCTAGAAATATAAAGAATGAAGGCATTACTTCACTCTATGGATGGCGGGTTCTGAGGAAGTCCAATTGACTGGAAAATGTATAGGTTAGGTTACGTTTCGTCAGGTTGGTAGGTTTGGTTTTGGTAAGGTTTTCTTGCTTCGTGGCCCTCCTTTCATAAAGTGAGATAATGCCTGAAAGAGATAAATTAATGCCATACAGATTGGATAACTTGCTGGTACCAGTAATAATCTAAATTAGAGTAGGTGCGTTGTGGTTAGTTTGGTAAATGTTTGCAAGTCTGCAAAATCCCCCAGGTTTGTGCCATAAAAAGTCGCTGCGCTGTTTTTCTTATATTTACGTCCAACGGTCACGCTTACCTACATAATATATTGAAATTTAGGTCAAGATTTACCCTGGGAACGTCCTCCTATTTTCGGAGAAAAACAATTTGAAAAAGCCTGAAATGTGTCCTGTTTCATATTAAAGATAGTTTGGTAATTTTTTTACAAGTGCACAGGGATGTCATTTTTGGTGAAATTAAGTTAATTCCGATAGTTTTCCAGTGTTTTGAACAAATCTGATCTTTATTTGTGCCGCAAATCAGTATATTTGCAGATATAAGCGCCCCCCCTTCCACAATAATGGGGAATATAGGGAAACCCATGCACACAATATATTGATTTGCGATTGAAATCAAGAGCCTTGCCTAGCCTCAGTAACCTAACCTAACCACAAAAGATTAGGAACGCGTCATGACGGGGCTCACGTATTGCCACACTGACGCGCGTAATTTTCTGGACATTTTTCAATAATATAAATTTTCACTTTAATAATAATTTGCAGAAGGTGTTTATGGGCTTTAAATTTTCGCAATGGTGAGAGCTAGACATTTGTAATAGTAAAATAAAGATTCCTGATCCATGTACACCTGTAAAATAATACGCAACACGTCTAATACACTACGCCTGAGCTGATCTGCTAACAATAAAATCGTATATACAAATGTCACACCACACCGCCACACTACCTGGCCACAATGAAAGCTGCATCCTCGAATTATAACATCTGGCAGGAAAAAAAAATCTCTAAACGTGAAGAGAAGCATTGAATAACAGATCAAAGTAGTTCCTTGCGAGCGGTGATAGTTGGATCGAGCTGATGGTCCGAGTTGGTATTCAAAAATGGTCCGAGTTGGTTCACCAGGCGGGCAGAGTCGGTAATCGTGAATGGTCCGAGTTGGCAATGGGCCGAGATGGACGCACACCATTCCATTTTGCTGGTGTTTTCTAATATTAATTTGATTATGAAAATGCATAATTTTTTTTCCAGAATCTATGTTTTATAGCAACCGATCTAAATGTCACCTTTAGTGAATGGCAACACGCGTCGCGACGGGTCTCACGTATCGCCAGTCAAGAATAATTTTTCAGAAAATTTTCAAAAATCATTTGTCGCTGAATATTCATCTGCGGAAGGTGTTTCTGGGGCTCAAAATGTTTCCAAAGGTGAGATCGAGGTTACTGTAATCACAAGATAGAGATTCCCAATCCCTGTGCACTTGTAAAAAGTTAACAAGTAGAATATTTCACTCACGTAACACCCTGTTCACGCACCATGCTGCCCCCCACCCCCCACACCCACCAACTGTTTGCGCCTCCCCGCTGGCACTGATCAAATAAAATTGAAATTAAGGTAATTAAACTAAACCTAACCTAAGCTAGCCTACTTAACGGGGGGGTTGCGCCCTTCGACCCACACCTGAGGCATCGCCCCCTCAACCCCCATCATCGCTTGCAAAAATTCTGAAATAAGCTTGTAGCTAATTAACGAAGGATTTGCCCAAGAAATCAATAACACCACTGAGCTCGGCACATCAATCTGAAATTGTAGGAGTGTTCTGATTTAATTTCTCTATAGAACGACACACTCAGGGTAAATCTTGACCGAAATTTACACCGAGGCGCCCATTCTCTCTAAGTTATACATAGATCAGTGGTACCTACATGCCTGTACGTACACCAGCGTATTTAACATACAGCATACCAAGGCTGGGTTATTAAAATTTTCAAACTGACTCCTGGCCACCCTTGCACTATAGTTTTCGAGATAACCGTGAGAGCACCAGTATAATTTCATAGTTTAGAAAACCACAGTGAACATATGGTGCTTGCATTTAACGCTACAAATCAAATAACATACCTTTGATGGCTAAAATGAGGTATATGCCAGTGACCAGCCTGCAGTCCACCGTGTATCTGCCGCCAATATCTAACCATGTACACGAGGCGCGAGCCAATACAAAACAATATTCCAATGCACTTTATCATTCTGTAATATGGTAATGATACAATGATACAGACATTTTATTAAAGAGTGTGGCTATGCATTCCACTGGTAATATAAACATACACCCACAAACATTTTTTACATAACATGGCTTGAGATACAACTTTTTTATGCGGATGTATATATGCGTACTGTGATCCTTAAGCCCGCCAAGTTTAAAGTGCGATTTGCCAACGATCACGTACTTTAACCACATTCTGATGGCATTTTTCATAAGTTTCCTAATATAAAATGTTATATAATAAGTGTATTGTATACATATGTAATTATATATGCTTATTAAGGTTACTTGGAGGCAAACGTTCAAAGAACATGAAACGAAGTTATCTGCTATATGCTAGACGCAAACTCGAAAAACAACTATCACACGCACTAAACAAACAGTTCATTTAGGATTTGCGAGAGTTTGCTCCTGGGCGGGAGTTCGTCATCCCCATCCTCATCATCACTGGTGATGTTAATGATGACAGGCTCCACGCACTCGTGAATATTCTCCGACGTTCAGTACTCGTCCTCAAAGTGCCGGGATTGTCGAACAGCACCCGCCCACACTTCCTGGTTGGCGCAAAACCTGGCATCCTCCAAACTGGTCTGCAGCTCCGTCCGGGTGAACCGCTGGAGGGAGGAGCGCACGTAGGCGGTACGCACAACAGGCGGTTTTGGGGCGGAGCAGCGGGATGACGTCACTTGGAGCTAAAAAAAAAAAATACCCGCCAATTCAGGGGTGACTAAAGTTGGGGCCGTGTGTGCACTCTAGATGTGCATTCTCGCTTTCTTTCACTGCGCGTTCAAACAAGCCACTGACGAAAAAATGTCTTTTTATTGTGCTATTGCGTGACTGTAATTTCAATGCCTACAAACGGCGGTGTGGGGTGTGAGGGAGGGCATGTTAAAGTGATTGATTTGAATTAGTCCGCCTTTCCTCGTTTTCTCTAAATCCCTGTTTCTACATTCTCTAGTTTGGCTCCAAGCAGTGTCACGCATAAACCACGCCTCGGCCGTGTCTCCTCCCACAGACCTGCGTATGACTTGACTTGGTGTATATAGACTTAGCGTAGCGCTTCATACACCCCAACACCTGCTAAATGGCGTTGAGCTCGGGGAGGGGGCTTCGTGGTGCAGTGGTTAGCACATTCGGCTCACAATCGAAAGAGCCCGGGTTCGATTCCCGGGCGGAGTGGAAAAATTTGGGCGGGTTTTCCGATACCCTTACGCCCCTGTCTACCCAGAAGTGAATGGGTACCAGGTATTAATCGGGGGTTGTGTCCCGTCTCCTGGGATCTGTTCCCTTCTATAATTCCTTCCCCTTCTGTCTCTCTCCGGCATATGAGCACAGATGTTGCGCCGACTAAACGAAACTTTTCAACTTTTTTTTTTGAGCTCGGGGTGAGCGAGTGGCAGGCAAACGACCTCATGGCCATACTCACGGATGTGTTTGTCCAGTTTATTCTGTGTCTCTGGCCGATTTTGCTGGCAGATAAGCAATAGTTCAGAGCGTGTGGCGGCAGGTGGGAAAGATAGCCTGCCGAGCTCCAGCCACCTGATGAGGTCCGCTTTTTTGGTTCCAGTTGTTGGGCATCGGCTCTCTTCCATCAGTGTGTTGTGGTATGGTGCGCCATCCAAGACAAGTACTGATGGCCCGGGCAGTGGCGCGAGCCACCGATAGAACAGCTCGCCGTTCATTTCGCCTGTCGGTGTTCCCGTCGTAGCCTCTAAAACCACATCTTGGTGGGCGCGTCCTCATGACGTATTTTACGAACGTCTCGGAACAGCTCTGGCTTCCGCATGCTTATTTTGCTCCTATAAGTACCTTAATCATCAACCACAGGTACTAAAGCATACTTTCGAAAATTAGGAAGGGGTGTAAAATATATTCTGACAAACTATCGTCTTTATCCGACATTTTGCTAAAAAGTTATTGCCGAAAAACGTGTAACGCTGGCTCTGAATCTCATAGTAACTATACGTTATATATATATATATATATATATATATATATATATATATATATATATATATATATATATATATATATATATATATATATATATATATATATATATATATATATATATATATATATATATATAGACTACAACCCTCAATAGATGATTTGGAAAAGAACTTATAGGATAAAATACACTAAAAAGCAATACAAACATATTTCATAGCACATACACACACACACACACACAAACACACACACACACACACACACACACACACACACACACACACACACACACACACACACACACACACACACACACACCTTTTACCCCCTACAATATCCTTCTTAAAGGCTGTTTCTCTTCTTTTCAATCTTCCCTCTTCATCATTATTAAATTCCTCCTCCCCCTCCTCCACTTCCTGCCTCCTCCACTTCCTCTCACTTTCTCCCTTCTATTGTTTATTTTCGTCTCTCAACTGGAGGAGGACACTCGATTTTACTCATTAGGATAAGGAGCAAAGTTCATATGGAAGGAGAGAGAGAGAGAGAGAGAGAGAGAGAGAGAGAGATCTTGAGACTCGAGAGAGAGAGAGAGAGAGAGAGAGGAGAGAGAGAGGAGGAGGAGGAGGAGGAGGAGGAGGAGGAGGAGGAGGAAGAAGAAGAAGAAGAATAGAGAGGATTCTGAGTATATATATAAAGAATTGGGTGGAAAGATGACAGACAGTGAATTGCCTGCACTACTAAAGGTGTGTGTGTGTGTGTGTGTGTGTGTGTGTGTGTGTGTGTGTGTGTGTGTGTGTGTGTGTGTGTGTGTGTGTGTGTGTGTGTGTGTGTGTAAATCATACTTTAATGCATACACAATTATTTTTCTATATCTAATATTGAAGAAAGAGAGCTTTAATTACTCTAATCTCTTAATTTTTCTCTCTCTCTCTCTCTCTCTCTCTCTCTCTCTCTCTCTCTCTCTCTCTCTCTCTCTCTCTCTCTCTCTCTCTCTCTCTCTCTCTCTCTCTCTCTCTCTCAGATGTCAGGCGGAGTTATCGTCATCGTCAGCCTGCTGGCCATCCTTTCCTGCAGGTCACCCGTGGAAGGTCAAGGTCAACAAATGGTCAAAAAGAACAGTGAGTAGTAGTAGTGGTAGTGGCAGCGAGCAGCGGTAGCAGGTTTTTTTTTTTTTTTTTTTTACGTCGTGGCCTATTGCGCCGGTAGGCTTCTTCCCGGTGGGGCGTGATGGTCGGCCCAGGCGCAGGCGAGTGTTTATAGTGATTCTTCTGGAATGCAGGCACACAGTTAAGGTGCTTTCTCTACTCATGGTTAAGAAAAAAACAGGTTCAATCACACTTAGTCTCGTGATACATAAGTGGACCCGACACGGTCAATATTATTGGCACAATATAGTGATTCATTTATATTGTGCAATATTTGTTTCCCCCAACACAGCTCTGTATTATTGCGCAATGTCGGTAGTCGTGTGGAGGATTTCAGAGAGACAGCCATGTGTGTATAATATGCCTTTTCAATACCTTTGCCACTTTTTCTTTATTTCTAAGTTTTTACGCCTTCATATTGTGGTTGAGGGACATGTATTTCGTCCCTTAACTATAATATGGAGGCGTAATATCGTATTTTGGAGGCGGGGAGTGATTCTAAATAACTGCCTTTTCCGGCTCTCCTTAGTCATGAGGGAAGCCCAGCTGTCACGTGTGTCTCTAAGGCTGAATTCTTCGTTCAAACTTTCTCTGAAAACTCCGCTCGGGACGATTCATGGCATATTCCGCCTACTCATACCTACTCTCACTCCACTATTCCTGGTCTTTTTACAATCCTTGAGGATGATGTTTTTTTTATCTCTGGTTTGATTCCCCAGAAGGCTTTTGGACCCTAGAGAGTACCTCCTTTTGTTCTTTAAACTGTGCCTCCGTGTTGATGGTCTGGTTGGTCAAACACTTTCTTTTCAACAATTTACCTTCCTGCTGGAAATACGCCTATATACCTGTGCCTAAGACGGATGGCCGTTCTAATCCCTCAAACTATCGTATTTTAGCTTTGCTTTCTTGTCTTTCTAAGTCTTTTGAATAAATCCTTAACAGGAAAGTTCTTAAGCATCTATCAACATCTTACCTTCACTCTGATCACCAGTGCGAACTCTGGAAGGGGCGTAATACTACTGATTTTCCTATTTTCCCAAATGACTCCTGGCTATCCTCTCAACCGTTAAAACTTGCCATAAACATCTCGGAATCTTTTAACTAAGACTGACACAAATCCTTGCTTATAAACTATACCTTCCTACGGAATATATCCCTCGATTTATTTTTTGTTTCCAGTTTCTTTTCAGGTCGATCTGTCTTTTTATTTTCGTTCGGCCTGTTGCATCGGAAGACTATGGAGCCTGCTGGTCGGCTCTGGTGCGTCCGTGGTGCAGGCAAATGTTTACAATGGCGCCTTCTTGTTTGGCGCGTGCTGCCCCACGGAACTCATCTTTGATCCGCAATGAGTTGGGGTCTGGGTTGATAGGTGGTTCTACAGGATAGCATGTAGGTAATTTTGAGCCACTTGACAATGATTGAAAATTGTTTGTATGTAAGAGCTGCCAGAACTTGAGCCCGGGTCCTTCAGGACACCGCGCCCGCACGCTGACCACTCAGCCACCGCCTCCATATTAGCTGTAGACGATCACTGTTCTTTCCCTAAACTTACCAACAGTGTTGTTCCGCAGCGTTCTGTTCTATCTCCCACTCTCGTTCCATAATTCATAAACGATATTTCCATAAACTGTTATATCCACTCCTACGTAGATTACTATGCATTACTCAATATCTTTCAGCATCAAACCGTTCAAACAGAAATTCCATGGCTCAATGTTGGCGCTGCAGAACGCTTAAACTGTAACTTTGCTGCTACCTCTGAATGGTACAGAAGTAACTGAAGTCTCCTTTAATGCCTCAGAAATACAATTTCCCCTCGTTGTCAACTCGACATTATCTTCCAACACCTTCCCCCTATTCCTCGAGACCCTGTTTTTTTTTCTAAGGTGCTGGCTGCCTCTAGTGCCGGTCTTGAGAGGCTGCTAGGACGACCCCAGCTTGTCGGTGGAGCAGGCACATTTTATTTATAGTGGCTGCAGTGATGTATGAAGCTTGCTTTATTTTTTTTTTTACGTCGCGGCCTATTGCGCCGGTAGGCTTCTTCCCGGTGGGGCCTGATGGTCGGCCCAGCCCGTTCTGGCGCAGGCGTGTTTTTTATATTGGCGCCATCTTGCGTTGGCTCATACTGCCCCCCAGAACTCATCTTTGAGCCTCTCTTTGGAGAGGTTATCTAGAGCCCGGGTTGATGGGTAGTCTTCAGGCCAGCATGTGGGTAGTCTTAGGCCACTCGGCTCTGACTGAAAAACCTCAGCTCTGCGGCGGCCAAGATTCGAACCCGCGTCCCTCCTGGAGCTCCTGAACGCGGGGCCGTCACGCTAACCACTCAGCCACCGCCTCCCCCGCTAACCACTCAGCCACCGACTTGCGCCATGCTGCCTCCCGGTGATGCATTTCAACGAAGTTGCTGAAGTTAGGGTTGACTGAAGATCTGGGCAACATGTGGGTAGTCTTCCACCAATCAGCTATTGTTGAAAAATCAGCGTTTCGGTGGGACTCGAACCTAGATCCACGGGGTCAGCACGACCGCACGATGACCACTCGGCCACCGCCTCCTGAACTAAACACCCACTCCCAACTAAACAATTACAGTCCATCATAATCCCAAAACCTTAACTGTAAACTTATTATTGCATCTCTTGCTAAATCAATTTCTTCGAAGTTAGGAGATCTGTATCGTTTTCACCAGTTATTTTTCCCTTCCTAGATGCTATCAATAAATAAGGGCCTTTGACCACCCTTGTATCATCTACACCAGAGAGTAGTTCAGCATGCTCTCTAAAGACCGATCCTCTCTCTATCCACACAACAGTACATTCACACAACACAAACACCGTTTCCTAAAATTCTAAATTCAAAATGGCGTTCAACAACAGTGCCTCGGAGTCCCCACCTGGGGGGTGGGGGCACAGATTCCCCCAAGGAGGACTCCCCTTTTGGCTGCTTACCTGGGAGGTGTCTTGATAACTTCTCGAGACTTTTTCTTATCAATTTCTGCAACGTTCACGGTCTTCGTTCTAATTTTCATTCTGTAGAACACCATCTTTCCTCCTCTAAACCTCACCTTCTCTTCCTCACCGAAACACAGGTTTCTGAGGCTACTGACAGCAACCTCTTAGACTCTGTTCCCTCTTACTATCTCTATCCTAAATTCAAGTATGAATATCATGTGTAGAGCGCCCCCCAGTCATGCTCTTAGTTTAAACAAGTACCTTCCTCCTACTGACAGTTTTCTCACCCTTTAATTACGCCGTGGCTTTGCTTCTCTTGTTATTGATGTTTTCATGTTGACTGTTTTTCTAAATTTGCTCACTGTATACTTAACCAATCACGCAGCCATGTTGAATACGGCGTTCAACCAACTTTTCCTTATCCCTATATTCTATTCAAACTCCTTATGCAATAGTTAGCCAGAATGTTCAGGCTTTCATTCCTTTCGCCGGCAAACTTTGGAGCAGTATTGTTTCTGTATTTGCTTCTACCATTTTTGTGTTGTCATTTTGGGGGAATATGTGTATGTTCTTTGTTAATATTAGTTAGGCTCGCACTGTTGTCTCGCTGTCCAGGCTAGAGTCAAATTTATTGTACTGTACTTAGGTAGGCGGTGGCTGAGTGGTAGCGAGCTGGGCCCCCATTCACCATGTGATGGACGACACGGGTTCGAATCCCCACGCTACCACCTCGGATTTCTCAGTCACCGCAGAGTGGCTCAAAACTACCCACATGCTGTCCTGAAGACCACCCATCAACCAGGACTCTAGAGGAAACCGTTCATGTGAATCAAAAAGGAGTTCCGGGGGGCAGCATGAGCCAAGGGAAGATGGCGCCACTATAAACACCTGCCTGGGCCATAACGGGCCGGGGCCGAATACCATCCAGGTTCCTCAAGCAAGCCTACCGGCGCTATAGGCATATACGTAAAAACAACAACTTCACAGCAGCTGATTGGATGTTTTAGTGAGATAACAAAAGGCCTTACCATAAGTTGTTTCTTGGAAGTGATGTCTGGCCGAGAGGTTTCCGTCACTTCTCTCTCTCTCTCTCTCTCTCTCTCTCTCTCTCTCTCTCTCTCTCTCTCTCTCTCTCTCTCTCTCTCTCTCTCTCTCTCTCTCTCTCTCTCTCTCTCTCTCTCTCTCTCTCTCTCTCTCTCTCTCTCTCTCTCTCTCTCTCTCTCTCTCTCTCTCTCTCTCTCTCTCTCTCTCTCTCTCTCTCTCTCTCTCTCTCTCTCTCTCTCTCTCTCTCTCTCTCTCTCTCTCTCTCTCTCTCTCTCTCTCTCTCTCTCTCTCTCTCTCTCTCTCTCTCTCTCTCTCTCTCTCTCTCTCTCTCTCTCTCTCTCTCTCTCTCTCTCTCTCTCTCTCTCTCTCTCTCTCTCTCTCTCTGTCCTATTTATCCTCCGAATCCTTCTCCTCTTCCTCTTTCTCCTCCTCCTCCTCCTCCTCCTCCTCCTCCTCCTCCTCCTCCTAAATCAACCTGCACACTCTCCTCATCTCCTCCCCCTACTTTTTATCTTCTCTCTCTCTCCTTTTTTCAGGCTGGTGGACCAAGCGAGGCTTCCTCCTCCCTCTTCCTCCCTCCTCCCCTCGCTCCGTCATGGAAGGAAGAAGAGAGGAAGGAGGACAGATTCCGGAAGACAAGGAAGACATCATTGGAGGTAAAGAGTGGGAGGAAGACCATTGTTTTTATTATTGTTTTTATTATTATTATTATTATTATTATTATTATTATTATTATTATTATTATTATTATTATTATTATTATTATTATTATTATTATTATTATTATTATTATTATTATTATTATTATTATTATTATTATTATTATTATTATTATTATTATTATTATTATTATTATTATCATTGTTACCAATACTAATTCTCTCTCTCTCTCTCTCTCTCTCTC
>NW_026111773.1:270000-280000 GCF_024679095.1 Eriocheir sinensis | reverse complement strand
CCCACCGCATCGAGTTGTCTTCGACCATATCAGCGATGACGTGATCTGGAAGCACGCCCTTCACACGCAGGGAGCGGCTGGACCATCAGGCTTGGATGCCAAGGGGTGGAAACACCTCCTCAGTAAGAACATCTTAGGTAATCCAGCTGTGGATCTTCGCAACGCAATAGCCGCCCTAGCAAGAAAATTGGCGTCAGAGAATTACCAACACCTCGAGCCTTTGATGGCCTGCCGGCTCATCCCGCTGGATAAAAAAACAGGCTGTCGCCCCATCGGGATGGGGGGAGGTGCTCAGGAGGATCATAGGCAAGGCTGTCATGGAGATGGTGAAGGACGACGTGAGGAAGGCGGTGGGAAACCTCCAAGTGTGTGCGGGTCAGCAGGCTGGGTGTGAAGCTGCCATTCACGCCGTCAGGAAATTGTTCGAAGACCCAGAATGCGTGGCGGTGCTGATGGTGGACGCTGCAAATGCGTTCAACAACATCAATAGAGAAACAGCACTGCACAACATCAAAATCAAGTGCCCTATATTCCCCCAATATATTGAAAATACATACAAGGAACCTGCCAGACTGTTCATCAGCAGTCATAATGACCAACGACTTGGAGACCCGGTGGCCATTCAATCCTCAGAGGGCACTACCCAGGGGAACCCAGTGGCCATGGCAATGTTTGCCCTGGGAATGATGAAGCTGCAGGACATCATCCGCCATGAAAACACCAACGTCAAACAGGTGGCGTATGCGGATGACCTCACCGGGGTAGGAAAGTCTGCAGACCTCAGGAAATGGTGGGACCTCGTCAATGAACACGGCCCAAAAATAGGGTACCATCCCAACGCCACGAAGTCTGTGGTGATTGTAAAACCAGAGGCATACGATCGGGCCAAAACAGCATTCCAGGGCAGTAACGTGAAACTGTCAGTGACTGGAGAAAGACACCTCGGGGCAGTCATTAGAAAAGCTGAATACAGAACCGAATATGTGAAAACAGGTGTAAAGCGCTGGGAGTCCGAACTGCAGAGGCTGAGCGAGATCGCCAAAACAGAACCGCAGGCAGCCTACGCAGCATTTACGTACGGTGTCAAGCATAAATGGGCCTCCATCTATTAGAGTTGCGTTGTGAGCGGTATATTTTCTCATATCCTTCCACAAAGCAATTCATTGGCCCCACCCCGCCAATGACTGTGGCCGACAACCATCTTTATTTAATATTACAAACTTTACTAAACATTTTATTTTTAAGCTAACAGAGCTTGTGGTTGATACGACTATCAACCACCGTCGCTTCAAAGTCCAGGTCAGCAATGCGGGTGGTTTTGGGTGCAGGTGACCTGGTTCCTCTCAGGCAGACCAAGGCTGACCTCAGGAGGGAGAAGGACAGCCTGCATCTCATCCAGGCGACCACACTGCTTCTTGGCTGTTGTTTCTTATCCGCCAGTGTTTCGGCGGGTCTTGCGTAGAAGCTCTGCGCCCTTGGTCCCATCCCTCCTGCCGTCGTGAATACTACCGGGGTGAAGGAGCCCTGGTCCACATTCTGTATTCTTTCTTCATATGCTCTGTTCTTCTCTTGTTCGTTTCTTCTGTGGGCTGCATCAAGGATCAGGTCTCTGTGGCAATGGGCCATGGGATCAAAGATCTTTATGTCAAAATATGCCCTTTGTCCACGAGTCCAAAACCCTCTGGCGCTAACATCCACTCGTGCTTCGTTCGAAACATTAGCGGTGCGTCTGGCGAGGTGTTCGCCTTGCAGAGGGAGCAGCATGGGTTCCACAGTTACGTCGTGGCAGACTTCTTTCAGCATCTGAGCTGTTACGTCTCTTACTTCATCATGTCTCATGCAGACGAAACCTCCTCTCTTGCATGTCATGGCATGATTTTGGTTGAAGGGTGAGCCACAGTTACACATGTTTGGGAGCCCATCCACTGGCCAGCCATACCTGAGGGCAAGGGCATCAGTAAATTCATTTTTGTTTAAGCTGAAGCCTTTTGCCCTGATAGGTAGTGTGGTTAGCCAGTTTGAAGCGCCCACTTCCTGTGCAATATCTGTCCTCCTCCTTGTGTCTTCTGGGAGTTCTCTCATTAGGTCACTCAGAGTGTCTCTCTGTTTTCCTTCTCTGTTTTTGGAGATTACATTCCTTAGTGACCTAATATCTTGAGGGTTGTCTTCTCCCCTTTCATTTTGATTGGTAATATATCCGGTCAAGGAGGCTGTGATTCGGATTGAGTTCCCGAATTCAGACTCAGCCAGATTTTGCGGGTTGGTGATGCCGAGCCCACCCATTCTTGGCGGCAACTCCAGCAATCTTCTCTCCTGGTCACTGGGACATCTCCATTTGCTATCGCCGGTATGAAGGTGTTTCTGATAGCATCTTCCAGAGGTTTTAGTAACGGAGCAACATCAGGAACTGTCCTCATGAGGTAGTTCCATTTATGCTTGACACCGTACGTAAATGCTGCGTAGGCTGCCTGCGGTTCTGTTTTGGCGATCTCGCTCAGTCTCTGCAGTTCGGACTCCCAGCGCTTTACAGCCGTTTTCACATATTCGGTTTTGTATTCAGCTGTTCCAATGGCTGCCCCGAGGTGTCTTTCTCCAGTCACTGACAGTTTCACGTTACTGCCCTGGAATGCTGTTTTGGCCCGATCGTATGCCTCTGGTTTTACAATCACCACAGACTTCGTGGCGTTGGGATGGTACCCTATTTTAGGGCCATGTTCATTGACGAGGTCCCACCATTTCCTGAGGTCTGCAGACTTTCCTACCCCGGTGAGGTCATCCGCATACGCCACCTGTTTGTCGTTGGTGTTTTCATGGCGTAGTAGTAGTAGTACTACTACTACTACTACTACTACTACTACTACTACTACTACTACTACTACTACTACCACTACCACTACTACTACTACTACTACTACTACTACTACTACTACTACTACTACTACTACTACTACTACTACTACTACTACCACCACTATGTACTACTATTACTACTACAACTACTACTACTACTACTACCACTACTACTACTACTACTACTACTACTACTACTACCGGTCTACTATTACTAATAACAATATTATTATTATTATTATTATTATTATTATTATTATTATTATTATTATTATTATTATTATTATTATTATTATTATTATTATTATTATTATTATTATTATTATTATTATTATTATTATTATTATTATTATTATTATTACTATTATTATTATTACTGCTACTACTACTACTACTACTACTACTACTACTACTACTACTACTACTACTACTACTACTACTACTACTACTACTACTACTACTACTACTACTACTACTACTACTACTACTACTACCACTACTACTACTACTACTACCGTTCTACTATTACTATTAATAATATTATTATTATTATTATTATTATTATTATTATTATTATTATTATTATTATTATTATTATTATTATTATTATTATTATTATTATTATTATTATTATTATTATTATTATTATTATTATTACGACTACTACTACTACTGCTACTACTACTACTACCGTACTGCAGGTCACCTGCACCCAAAACCACCCGCATTGCCGACCTGGACTTTGAGGCGACGGTGGTTGATAGTTGTATCAACCACAAGCTCTGTTAGCTTAAAAATAATATGTTTAGTAAGGTTTGTAATATCAAATAAAGATGGTTGTCGGCCAGAGTCTTTGGCGGGGTGGGGCCAATGAATTGCTTTGTGAAAGGATATGAGAAAATATACCGCTCACAACGCAACTCTAATAGATGGAGGCCCGTAGTAGTAGTAGTAGTAGTAGTAGTAGTAGTAGTAATAGTAGTCGTAGAAGTAATAGTAGTCGTAGTAGTAAAAGTTGTTGTAGTAGTAATAATAATAATAATAATAATAATAATAATAATAATAATAATAATAATAATAATAATAATAATAATAATATTAATATTGTTATTATTAATATTATTGTTATCTTTATTATTTTTATTATTATTAGTAGTAGTATCTAACAATACTAATAAAAATAATAATAATAATAATAATAATAATAATAATAATAATAATAATAATAATAATAATATATATATATATATATATATATATATATATATATATATATATATATATATATATATATATATATATATATATATATATATATATATATATATATATATATATATATATATATATATATATATATATATATATATATATATATATATATATATACGGGCCTCCATCTATTAGAGTTGCGTTGTGAGCGGTATATTCTCTCATATCCTTTCCCTCTCCTCCTCCTCCTCCTCCTCCCTCTCCTTCAGTTGACCGCGACCTGCTTCGGGGTCACACGTGTCAACTACGCTCGCTGTCTCGGCAGTTGTGCTTTCCTTTTGTGCTCTCCAGCATATCCTGAGGATCTCCTATTGCTGCTGCTGCTTTGCTGCTTCTGACCTGCTCTGCTAAGTGCTAAGTGTTATATTCACTTTACTTAAACACATTCTCCCTAGCACACTTGCTCATCCCTTCTGCCCTACCCTACACCTCCCCTACACCTCCTCACAACACTGTGGTGCACATACAACTCCTTCCTAACTATTAAGCTCCTTCTTAACCTTACTACACATAATTTACATATTATTTTCCAAGAAGTGTACTAGGAGGTCCTTGTTTTCAGGCTGATTTTCTTTCATTGTTTCGGTCCGTACATTCCCGCCGCGGCGTTTACCCAGCCGCGCGGAGGGCGAAATTCCCTGGAGACCCTTTGTTTTTTTCCTCCCCTACCCGGCCGCGTGAATCCCCTAGAGGGAAGTCTAAAGAGAACACCTGCCCGAGCCAGACAGGAGGGAGTTAATCGTTCCCACCTGACCTACTGCCACTCATTCTCTCTGAAGTTAAAAGGTAACAAAACATATCAAAAGATAACAATAAAAGATATGGCTTCATCACTACGCAAATGCCCCGGGTGCAAAGGACGCTTCGCCCCACAATATTTTGATAAGGGGCGGAGTCATGAACACTGTCAAATGGAAAGAAGATCTCAGATTTAGAGAGGGTTTAACCGAGTGCCTTAAAGCGTTGAACCAACGTCCCCCTCTACCCGCTCTCACCCCCGCTGCTTCTTCCTCTTCTTCTTCTTCTTCCTCTTCCTCTTCTTCTCCTTTGCCTTCCTCTTCTTCTCTTACTCCGACGGCACCCACCACATCTTCATATCCCTACACCCACTCCTCCACCGTCCCAGGGGTCCGGACGAGAGCCATGGCCCGCAAGGTGAGGTCTTCTTCTTCTTCTTCCTCTTCTTCTTCTTCTTCTTCTTCTTCTTCTTCTTCTTCTTCTTCTTCATCTTCTTCTTCCTCTACTTGTGTTACCGCTTCCACTGCGTGCCCATCCATTTCCTTCTCGTCCCCCACGTCCTCCTCCTCCTCCTCCTCCTCCCCCCCCTCCTCATCGTCCCCATCCTCCTCCTCCTCCTCCTCCTCTTCCCTCTCCTCCTCCTCTTCCTCCTCTGCTTCTTCTTCTCCTTCTTCTTCTTCTTCTTCTTCTTCTTCTTCTTCTTCTTCTTCTTCTTCTTCTGCTTCCACCTCCGCTGCCCGCTCATCCATCTCCTCGTCCCCTCGTCCTCCTCCTCCTCCTCCTCCTCCTCCTCTGCTTCTTCTACGCCTTCTTCATCTTCTTTTTCCTCTCATTCTTCCTCCTCCTCCTCCTCCTCCTCCTCCACCTCCTCCTCCTACTCCCCTCCTCCTCCTCCTCCTCCCCCTCCTCCCTTCCCCCTCCTCTTCCTCCTCTTCCTCCTCCTCCTCCTCCTCCTCCTCCTCATCATCATCATCATCATCATCATCATCTCCTTCTTCTTCTTCTTCTCCTGCTTCTTCTTCTTCTTCCTTCTCTTCACCTCCTTCTTCCTCCTCCTCCTCCTCCTCCTCCTCCTACCCCCTAGTTTGCAGGCGTAGACGGAAGACCATCCTCCCAGCCGTCTCCTGTGAAGACGGATCACACTTCAACGGATCAAGAATCAACACCAAGGTTAACATAAAACTGGTGGGTGACAGCATTGTTAGAGAACAACTGACTGAGTTCTGTGGACGAAGTATCAAGAACAGAAGACGCTACTGTATTCCTGGTGCAAAACTACAAGATATAAAAGAAGCGGTAGACCTCGTCTCAGACCGCACGGAGCAGGACACACTCTTTGTTTTGCACGCTGGCACGAACAACGTCCAAACAATGTCCACGGAGGAAATTATAGCTGACTACCGACGAGTAATCCGCCGCTTCAAGGAAAAGTCAAGCCACATCATTGTCTCAGGGATTCTTCCGAGAATCAACGCCTTCACAGGCTTCCACAGAAAGGCGTCGAACATCAACAACAGATTGAAGCACCTCTGCCAGAACGAGGAAGTTTCGTTCGCAAGTCAGTGGGATCATTTCTATGATATCCCCGACCTTTTCCGTCCTGACGGTCTTCACCTCAATGCGATTGGCTCAGCACGGCTTGGTAGGTTGCTGAACGAGGAGGTACTTTTGTACTCAAAAAACTCCGAGCGCGGGAGGGCGCAAAGTATCGTAAACAACCAACCAGTAGGGACCGCTCATTACACCAAGGCCCCAACAACACAAGCAGACACCAGACTACTGTGCCGCGAAGCGAAGTCAAGAAGGACATTTCTGTCCTATACACCAACGCGCGGAGCTTAATACCCAAACGGGATGAGTTACTTGCCTATGTTGACGTAGAAAGTCCGGACGTGATTGCCATCACCGAAACGTGGGCCACCTCTGACCACCTAATGACCGAATTCTCAATTCCGGGATACGAGAGCTTCTACAAAACAGACTTCACAAGAAAGGAGGAGGTGTCATCTGTTACGTCAAGAACAAATACCCTGCCGTGGAAATAACCAAAGAAGACTCAGAGAAATATGACACTGTATATGTTGAACTGGAGACTAGCAAGTACAACAAAATAACGATTGGAACCGTTTACAGACCTCCAAAGCAACAAGCAGCGGACGACGAAGCGCTGTACGAGGAAATTCACACCATAACACAAAACAAACAGTCAGTCATTATCAGGGACTTTAACTGTTCCAACATTGACTGGACCACGATGATTGGAGATCGGGAGGGTAACAGATTGCTCGAAATGTTGAGGACAATTTTCTTACTCAGATTGTTACCCAACCGACGAGGAAAATAACTTATTAGACCTAGTACTCGTGAGTGATTCAGATCTCACACGTGAATGTCAAGTCGGCGAAAAACTGGATGGTTGCGACCATCACCTAATTCGCCTAAAAATCAGAACAGACCATGAACTCACCGAAAACATGTCCAAGATTCCAGACTACAAAAGCCAATTTTAACTTCGCTCGTGAGCTGATAACCCAGACAACTTGGGAACTCATGAACCTCACTCCGGTGGACGGCGCGTGGAACGGCTTTAGAACAAACTCCTGGAGGTAGAGAACGACTGTTCCCATGAAGACAAGGAGAACAAATAATGCCACAAGCACACCGTGGATGACTACCCAAGTTCGACGGGCGATTAATTTGAAGAAGAAAATACAACTTGCTAAAGGAAAACAGCACTGACGAGGCACGCGAACAGTACCATCAAAGGATCAGAGCTTGCTGAACACTCATTCTCGAGAGTAAACGTGACTATGAAAAGCAAATTGCACGCGAAGCGATGTCCATACCGAAAATGTTCTTCACGTTTATAAGAACCAAAAAGAAGACATAAAGCAATATCGGTCCCTAAAAGATGAAAGTGACGTACTAACACAGGACAGTAGACAAATGGTCGAAATCCTAAACAGGAACTTCGCGTCTGTGTTCACGGTCGAGAATACCCAGTCCGTACCCGAGCCCTTCCCCACCGATGGAATCACTCCCCTAGAAATTGGTACAATCGACGAACGGGATGTGAAAAGTACCTAGACAAACTCGAGACAAACAAGTCTACCGGACCCGACGACTTGTCACCCAGGCTGCTCAAGGAACTCAAGCAGCAAATCCTCAAGCCACTCACCGCCATCTACAATCTGTCACTACAACAAAACAAAGTCCCGAAAGACTGGAAACAAGCGAACGTAACACCGATCTACAAAAGGGAGACAAAAGTGTGGCCCTAAACTACAGACCAATCAGCTTGACCTCAGTGGCCGGAAAAATCCTCGAGAAGATCATCAGAGACAAACTCGTTAGGTTCCTTGAAGACAACAACATCATTTCCGATGCTCAGCACGGTTTCAGGAACAAGCGCTCATGCTTAACCAATTTATTGGACTTCTTCCAAGGTATCTATGAAAACTGGGATAATCATATCCCCAGTGATGTTATATATCTAGACTTTCAGAAAGCCTTTGACAAAGTGCCACATGAAAGACTCCTCAAGAAACAAGTCGGCGGGATTAGGCGACGATCTGACAACGTGGATCAAAGACTGGCTCACTGAAAGAAAACAACGAGTTGTACTCAACGGACAGGCCTCCAGTGGCTCCCGGTCACAAGTGGAGTGCCACAGGGGTCAGTGCTGGGACCCATACTTTTCATCATATATATCAACGACCTAGAACTAGGATTAAAATCAATCTTTCAAAATTTGCCGACGACACAAAGGTGGGTGGGAAGGCCCTCGAGACGCAGACTGCGAAATTATCCAGAGAGACCTGGACCAGATCACTCGGTGGTCAGAAAAATGGCAGATGTCCTTCAACACTACCAAATGTAAAGTAATGCATATCGGATCCAGAAACAGCAACCACATATACCACATGGGTGGCGAACCACTACATGTTGTGAAAGAGGAAAGAGACCTCGGGGTCACCATCAGCAGTGACTTGAAACAAACAAAACACTGCAAGTCCGCCTGTAAGAAAGCCAATACAATGCTTGGGTTCATATCGAGGAACTTCGAATACAAGACGCCGGGAGTTATGTTATCCTTGTATAATTCGCTGGTAAGGCCCCACCTGGAATACGCCGTGCAATTCTGGTCTCCTAATTACAGGAAAGACATTGAATTACTTGAGAGAGTACAGCGCCGCGCCACGAAGATGATACCATCACTGAGGACGAAACCCTATGAAGAACGACTCGAGCGACTCAACCTCTTCACGTTGGAAAAGAGACGACTGCGGGGAGACATGATACAAGTCTTTAAGTACCTGAACAAGCTCAGCAACGTTGATCACTCCAAACTCTTCACGCTACAAACTAACCTGAGAACAAGAAACAACGGAAAAACAATTCAAGCAAAGCGATGCAATACCGACATCGGCAGGAGTTACTTCTCGAATAGAGTTGTTCGCCACTGGAACAGCCTTCCTGCAGAAGTGGTTAGCGCAGAGACCATCAACTCCTTCAAGAAACGCATTGATCGCCACTTTGCTGCAACAGGAGTGAACTGAACGTTCCCAAGAGTAGGTACACAAGTGCTTTAATCCTTCCCTGCAAGCCACTTCTGTGGCAAACGGATTGATTAAATCACTGAACGCAGGCAGCCTAGTAATGAGCCAACAGGCTTTCTGCTGCCTGCTAGTCCATGTTTCCATGTTCTCCTCCTCCTCCTCCTCCTCCTCCTCCTCCTCCTCCTCCTCCTCCTCCTCGTCTTTGTTCTTCTTGTTCTTCTTCATCTTCTTCTTTTCCTTTTTTCTTCTATATTCTACATCTTTTCTCCTCCTCCTCCTCCTCCTCCTCCTCCTCCTCCTCCTCGTCTTTGTTCTTCTTGTTCTTCTTCATCTTCTTCTTTTCCTTTTTATTCTATATTCTTCATCTTTTCTCCTCCTCCTCCTCCTCCTACTCCTTCTAGTCTTTGTTCTTCTTGTTCTTCTTCATCTTCTTCTTTTCCTTTTTTCTTCTATATTCTACACCTTTTCTCCTCCTCCTCCTCCTCCTCATCCTCCTCCTCCCCCACCTCCTCCTCCTCCTCCTCCTCCTTGTCTTTGTTCTTCTTTTTCTTCTTCATCTTCTTCTTTTCCTTTTTTCTTCT
>NW_026111773.1:240000-262500 GCF_024679095.1 Eriocheir sinensis | reverse complement strand
CCCCCACCTCCTCCTCCTCCTCCTCTTCCTCGTCTTTATTCTTCTTGTTCTTCTTTATCTTCTTCTTTTCCTTTTTTCTTCTAAATTCTACATCTTTTCTCCTCCTCCTCCTCCCCCTCCCTCTCCTCCTCCTCCTCCTTCTCCTCCTCGTCTTTGTTCTTCTTGTTCTTCTTCATCTTCTTCTTTTCCTTTTTTCTTCTATATTCTACATCTTTTCTCCTCCTCCTCCTCCTCCTCCTCCTCCTCCTCCTCCTCCTCCTCCTCCTCCTCCTCTTCCTCCTCCTCCTCTTCCTCGTCTTTGTTCTTCTTGTTCTTCTTCATCTTCTTCTTTTCCTTTTTTCTTCTATATTCTACATCTTTTCTCCTCCTCCTCCTCCTCCTCCTCCTCCTCCTCCTCCTCCTCGTCTTTGTTCTTCTTGTTCTTCTTCATCTTCTCATTTTCCTTTTTTCTTCTATATTCTACATCTTTTCTCCTCCTCCTCTTCCTCCTCCTCCTCCCTCTCCTCCTCCTTCTCCTCCTCCTCCTCCTCCTCCTCCTCCTCCTCCTCGTCTTTGTTCATCTTGTTCTTCTTCATCTTCTTCTTTTCCTTTTTTCTTCTATATTCTACATCTTTTCTCCTCCTCCTCCTCCTCCTCCTCCCCCTCCTCCTCCACCTCCTCCTCCTCCTCCTCCTCCTCCCCCTCCTCCTCTTCCTCCTCCTCGTCTTTGTTCTTCTTGTTCTTCTTCATCTTCTTCATTTCCTTTTTTCTTCTATATTCTACATATTTTCTCCTTCTCCTCTTCCTCCTCCTCCTCGACCTCCTCCTCCTCCTCCTCCTCCTCCTCCTCGACCTCCTCCTCCTCCTCCTCCTCCTCCTCGTCTTTGTTCTTCTTGTTCTTCTTCATCTTCTTATTTTCCTTTTCTTCTATATTCTACATCTTTTCTCCTCCTCCTCCTCCCCCTCCTCCTCGTCTTTGTTCTTCTTTTTCTTATTCATCTTCTTTTCCTTTTTTCTTCTATATTCTACATCTTTTCTCCTCCTCCTCCTCCTCCTCCTCCTTCTAAGCCGTAGTAATCGATGATGCGTGGAACGTTTTCAATGATAACCTCCTGGAGATGCAGCGGAAGGCAGTGTCTATGAAAAATCTTAGTGAATAAATAGCGCCGTGGATCCACCGTGAATGACCACTGAAATCAAAACTGCAGTAAATTTGAAAAGAAGGAACTATAACTTATTGCAAGGAATTGACCCCGCCCAAGCCCGTATACAGGACCAAAACAGCTTCAGAACTTGTCGAGCCCTTATTCGGAACAAGTAGCTCGCGAAGTCAAGACCAACCCCCCACAGTTGTTGTTTTTTCACCTACATCAGAAGAAATAAGAAAGTTAAAAAGAACATTGGCCCCCTAACAGATGAGACCAGATCACTAACCCAGGACAGCCAACACATTGCTATAATTCTTAACCCCTTGACTGCGGATTTCCTACAAGAATACCTCGCCAAGCTACAGAGATGGAACAAAAAGTGTCTGCTGCAACTCATGTAAAGTCATGCACCGTGGGAGGGGAAATCCAGCACACCAATACCACATGGGAAACACTCCACTATCCACCACAGAGGCAGAGAAAGACCTGGGAGTGTATGTTACCAGGCTACCAGTGAAGGGATATCCAGCACACCAATACCACATGGGAAACACTCCACTATCCACCACAGAGGCAGAGAATGACCTGGGAGTGTATGTTACCAGGCTACCAGTGAAGGGAAATCCAGCACACCAATACCACATGGGAAACATTCCACTATCCACCACAGAGGCAGATAAAGACCTGGGAGTGTATTTTACCAGGCTACCAGTGAAGGGATATCCAGCACACTAATACCACATGGGAAACACTCCACTATCCACCACAGAGGCAGAGAAAGACCTGTTACTCAGTGGAACCAGGCTACCAGTGAAGGGATATCCAGCACACCAATACCACATGGGAAACACTCCACTAGCCACCACAGAGGCAGAGAAAGACCTGGGAGTGTATGTTACCAGGCTACCAGTGAAGGGATATCCAGCACACCAATACCACATAGGAAACACTCCACTATCCACCACAGAGGCAAAAAAAGACCTGGGACTCGATGGAACCAGGCTACCAGTGAAGGCCAAATCTGTGCCATTCGCAGCGTACGGGTTAACAGTAATTTTGCTTCCGTATTCACGATTGAGGGCCTGGAAACCATTCAAGAGTGCCCTACCCCATCGAGGGGGATCTCGCCTCTAGAGACTGACGCCGTAAGCGCCCACAATGTTCAAAAAAATGCCTTGACAAACTTACACGAGCAAATCAACGGGACCCGACATTTTCCCCGCTGTTATTGAAAGGATTAAAACTGCAAATACTACAGCCACTTACTAGCATATTTAACCAGTCACTACAACAAAACAAGGTACCTCAAGACTGGAAAATGGCGAATGTTTTCAATGAAGAAGATAAGAACGTTGCCCTAAACTACAGGCCCATTAGTTTAACATCAGTTGCAGCCAAAATCCTCGAAAAGATCGTTAGAGACAAACTTGCCAGTTTTCCAGAGGACAATAATATAATACCGGATACCCAGCATGGTTTCAGAAGGAAGCGTTCCTACTTAACGAATCTACTGGTCTTCTTCCTAGATGAAAACTGGGATAATCACATCCCAAGCGATATCATATATCTTGACTTCCAAAAAGCCTTTGAAAAGGTACCTCATGAGCGACTCCTAAAGAAACTACAGTCAGCAGGAATAGGAAACAACCTGACTGCCTGGATAAGAGACTGGCTTACCCATGGAAAACAACGAGTGTTTTCAGCGGGCAGGCTTTTGAGTGGCTTCCAGTTACTAGTGGAGCACCGCAAGGATCAGTGCCGGGACCCATTCTATTGATCTTGTACATCACCGATAGAGAAACATAATTAAAATCCTCCCTATCAAAGTTTGCTGACGACACGAAAGTGGGTGGAAGGGCCGTCACGACGGCTGATTGCGAAACCATCCAAAGGGGCCTTGATCAGATCATTCAGTGGTCTGAAAAGTGGCAAATGTCATTCAACGTGAACATAGGTAAAGTAATGCACTTTTGATCCAGAAACAGTAACCCTACATACAACATGTACGGGAAACCACCGCAGATTGTGCAGGAGGAACCGGGTCTTGGAGTTATCACCAGCAGTGACCTGAAACATGCAAAGCACTGTAAAAGCACATATAACAAAGCCAACACCATGCTCGGGTGCACAGCGAGGACCTTCGAGCATAAGACGCCGGAAGTAATGTTGTCCTTGTGTAACTGGATGGTAGGACCTCGAGTGTGCGGTACAGTTCTGGTCACCTAGCTACAGGAAGGACTTCAAATTATTAGAGCGAGTTCAGCCACTTGCTAAGAAAATGATTCCACCGCTGAGGAACAACTCAAGCGACTCAATCTCTTCACGCTGGAAAAGAAACGCCTGCGAGAAGATATGATACAGGTGTTCAAGTACATCCTTGAATAACTTCAGTGACGTCACCCACTCCTAGTTTTTTTGAGCTACAAACTAACTTAACCCGGTGGTGGTAGCTGCAGGGATCATGTTTCTTAAAGGCCCCTCTGAGCGAGAAAAATGAGAAAAAATCATCACTCGCGCAAACCAATACATAATATATATCAACGCATTTGTGATCAGTTTATACATCATCTATTTTGGGGGTTTATATCATGGCACAAATTTGGCCCGTCGCTGCTACATGGTAAAACCACAAATTTGGCCCGTCGCTGCTACCGGGTTAAGAACTAGAAACAATGGTCTATAAATATTCAAGCGAGGCGATGTAATACAGAGATTGGCAGGAGTTTCTTCTGCGATGTAATACAGGAATTGGCAGGAGTTTCTTCTGCGATGTAATACGGATATTGGCAGGAGTTTCTTCTGTGATGTTATACATAAATTGGCAGGAGTTTCTTCTGTGATGTAATACAGGAATTGGCAGGAGTTTCTTCTGTGATGTAGTACAGGAATTGGCAGGAGCTTCTTCTGTGATGTAATACAGGAATTGGCAGGAGTTTCTTCTGTGATGTAATACAGGAATTGGCAGGAGTTTCTTCTGTGATGTAATACAGGAATTGGCAGGAGTTTCTTCTGCGATGTAATACAGGAATTGGCAGGAGTTTCTTCTGCAATGTAATACAGGAATTGGCAGGAGTTTCTTCTGTGATGTAATACAGGAATTGGCAGGAGTTTCTTCTGTGATGTAATACAGAAATTGGCAGGAGATTCTTCTGCGATGTAATACAAGAATTGGCAGGAGTTTCTGCTCAGACCGAGTCATCCGCCATTAGAACAATCTTCCCTCAGAAGTAGTAAATGCGAATACCATCGACTCCTTTAATAATCGAATCGACCGTCATTTCGTTGCGACAGGAGTAAATTGAATACCGAGGGGCTTCATATGTTCTGCGGGTACCAAGCGGCTGTCGAGCAGAGCGGGCAACCTCGTAATGAGTCTATAGGCTTTCTGTTGCCTGCATTTCCATGTTTCCTACTCTTCCCCTCTCAACCTTAACTCTTCGATTTTCTTCCATGCAACAAGATGGAGTACAATGCCCTCTTCTTTCCCTTCCTACTTCTACTCTTCCTCCTTTCCCTTATGTTCCTTGTCCTCCTCCTCCTCCTCCTCCTCCTCCTCCTCCTCCTCCTTCCGTTTTCTTCGTGATATCCCTTTTCATTTGATCTCCTTCTCCTTTCCTCTTGTTTTCCTTCCCTTTTTCTTCTTCCTCGTCTTCGTCCTTCTCCCGCTCCTCTTTTTCCTTCTCTCTCCTCTGTCAACCCTAACTCTTATACACATGGCGGTAGCGGTGGGATTCTCTGTCAACCCTAACTCTTATACAAATGGTGGTAGTGGTGGGATTCTCTGTCAACCCTAACTCTTATACAAATGGTGGTAGTGGTGGGATTCTCTGTCAACCCTGACTCTTATACAAATGGTGGTAGTGGGGGGATTCTCTGTCAACCCTAACTCTTATACAAATGGTGGTAGCGGTGGGATTCTCTGTCAACCCTAAGTCTTATACAAATGGTGGTAGCGGTGGGATTATCTGTCAGTCCTAACTCTTATACAAATGGTGGTAGCGGTGGGATTCTCTGTCAACCGTAAGTCTTATACAAATGGTGGTAGCGGTGGGATTCTCTGTCAGCAGTAACTCTTATACAAATGGTGGTAGTGGTGGGATTATCTGTCAACCCTAACTCTTATATAAATGGTGGTAGTGGTGGAATTCTCTGTCAACCCTAACTCTTCCATCTCCTCCAGGCAACAAGAAGATGGAGTACAAGGCTCGCCAGTGGCATGATAAGTGTTTCTGCTGCTGTGTGTGCAAAACTCCGATCGGCACCTAGAGCTTTATCCCGCGCAACCACGAGATCTACAGCGCCGCTTGTTACGAGGAGAAGTTCGCGACCCACTTCGTGAAGTGTTCCAAGGTGAGGGTGGTAAAAGTTGGAAAGTTTCGTTTAGTCGGCGCAACATCTATGGTCATATGCCGGAGAGAGACAGGAGGGGAAGGAATTATAGGAGAAGGGAACAGACCCCAGGAGAGGGGACACAACACCAAATCGGTGAAGATTCGTTTTACTACCTTGGTCTTTTTAATGCTGAGCCCAATACATTCACACAACCACCCTGCTGGCAGTTACCAGACAGTAAAAACTACAACACCCTTATGAGAACTGCAGCGGAGACTGTTGGGTGAAAGGTACAGTGTTGATTGGCCACGATGAAGTTTGTGTAAATGATATTCCATAGCCCCCTACCTATAGATTATACCTTCAGAATCACTTAGTTTTTTTTAGAATCACCACCTAGTCTGGACCGTATGGGGTCTGTGTGGTCTGATTTTCTATGTAAATCTATGTAAACCACATCTAAAATTCTTTGTAAGTCTTCCACAGAGTCACTCAAGATCACATCGTCCGCATGCAACAACACACACAACTTGTCCTCTCCAACTCTCACGCCTGCATTCATTCTTCTCGTCCTGACTGCCAGCTCCTCTGCATACAGGCTAAATAATGTTGGGGACAGATTGCAACCCTGCCTCACTCCTCTCTCGCTCCTCACCCAGTCTGTCTCGAGGTTCTCTAGCCTGTATTTTGCTCTTGTGCCTGCATACATATTCCTAATTATGTTCACAATCTTATCACTCAATCCAATCTACTCCAGCACTCTACACAACATACTCCTATTAACACTGTCATAAGCTTTCTCTATGTCTAGACAACCTAGGTACAACTTTTCCCCTGCTCTCTATTTCCTTTCAGTCAATTCATTCACAACAAACCTATTATCTTCAGCTCTCCGGTCCACTCGTAAACCATTCTGTTCCTCACCTAGGCTACCCTCCTCCTCTCAATCCATCTACACAACCTTTCATTCAGCACTGCACAAAAAACTTTCCCTACTGTGTTTACAAGGGGGATTGGTCTGTAATTCTTAAGGGCTGTATTTCAAGACACCATCGCTTCTCACATCAACTATTTCTAAAGGTTAAAGAGGGGATCAATTGGATTTTCATGAGTGTTTTTTAAGGTTCATGGCACAGAAGAAGGCTCAAACTAGCACCAGGGTCATAAAAGTATCCCTGGAAAGGCCTGCAGCTCCTACGAAAGCCTTGTCAAATATGTGAACTTGGGCGCCGAAATGTTTTAAAATACGACCCTAAGCTCCTGTCTACTCTTAATTCTGTCCACCCTTATATGTGTATCAAAGTCACCTTACATTCATTCCACTTGGTCGGCGCCCTCTAAAGGATGTGCCTCAACATAAGGTTTGAAACGAATTTGAAAGCTTGCCATAATCTAGTTATTGAACGATAATAGACGAAGTAATAGCTCTCCCTCCCACACCTGGTCAAACATTCTGTCAATAACACTCTCACCACCTTTCCTACTGAGGTCTATATAAGGGATATATCATCTGGTCCCGCTGCCTTGCCATCCTTCTGTGTCTCCCCACCATTCCTACAGAGCTCATAGGGGATATATATCATCTGGTCCCGCTGCCTTGCCATCCTTCTGTGTCTCCCCACCATTCCTACAGAGCTCATAGGGGATATATATCATCTGGTCCCGCTGCCCTGCCATCCTTCTGTGTCTCACCACCATTCCTACAGAGCTCATAGGGGATATATATCATCTGGTCCCGCTGCCCTGCCATCCTTCTGTGTCTCACCACCATTCCTACAGAGCTCATAGGGGATATATATCATCTGGTCCCGCTGCCTTGCCATCCTTCTGTGTCTCACCACCATTCTTACAGAGCTCATAGGGGATATATATCATCTGGTCCTGCTGCCTTGCCATCCTTCTGTGTCTCACCACCATTCCTACAGAGCTCATAGGGGATATCATCTGGTCCCCCTGCCTTGCCATCCTTCTGTGTCTCACCACCATTCTTACAGAGCTCATAGGGGATATATATCATCTGGTCCCGCTGCCTTGCCATCCTTCTGTGTCTCACCACCACTCCTACAGAGCTCATAGGGGATATATATCATCTGGTCCCGCTGCCTTGCCATCCTTCTGTGTCTCAATACACCTCTCAGCCTCCTCCCTACTTCATTCAGCTCAGTTAATTGCATCTTTCCTCTCCGTGGAATTGGATTGAATTGAATTGGATTATTTATTGTTGCAGACATGGTTACGGCCGCTTCTCTCACATTCATGTCTTCACCCACTCCTCCTATTTCCTCCCAAAAAGCCTAATAAATAGTTTTGAGGTTATTTGAGTTACTCTGATGCGTTTGGAGGCAATAGATAAGGAGGGAGTGTTGGCGTCGAGGTAAATATTGTTAGGCCCGCCGCCCTTCCTGCCTCCCGCCTGTGCCTGCCTCCCGCCGTGTTGGGGAATGGCTGCACCTTTTTGTGAATGTCTCGCTGGGAACGCCGGGAAGCCTGGCATGGCGGGCAGGAGCAGGAACAGCAGGGACGGGGCCAGCAGGAGAAGGAGGAGCAGAGGTGAGAGGAGACTCCTGGCCGGCTGCGGCAGGAAAGGTGTGCACAGGTGTGTAAGTTTGTCCCCGCTACTCACAGGTGTGTAATTTTGTCCCCAGTACTCACAGGTGTGTAAGTTTGTCCCCAGTTCTCACAGGTGTGTAAGTTGTCCCCGGTACTCACAGGTGTGTAAGTTGTCCCCAGTACTCACAGGTGTGTAAGTTGTCCCCGGTACTCACAGGTGTGTAAGTTGTCCCCAGTACTCACAGGTGTGTAAGTTATCCCCGGTACTCACAGGTGTGTAAGTTGTCCCCGGTACTCACAGGTTTGTAAGCTGTCCCCAGTACTCACAGGTGTGTAAGTTGTCCCCGGTACTCACAGGTGTGTAAGTTGTCCCCAGTACTCACAGGTGTGTAAGTTGTCCCCAGTACTCACAGGTGTGTAAGTTGTCCCCAGTACTCACAGGTGTGTAAGTTGTCCCCAGTACTCACAGGTGTGTAAGTTGTCCCCAGTACTCACAGGTGTAAGTTGTCCCCAGTACTCACAGGTGTGTAAGTTGTCCCCAGTACTCACAGGTGTGTAAGTTGTCCCCAGTACTCACAGGTGTGTAAGTTGTCCCCAGTACTCACAGGTGTGTAAGTTGTCCCCAGTACTCACAGGTGTGTAAGTTGTCCCCAGTACTCACAGGTGTGTAAGTTGTCCCCGGTACTCACAGGTGTGTAAGTTGTCCCCAGTACTCACAGGTGTGTAAGTTGTCCCCAGTACTCACAGGTGTGTAAGTTGTCCCCGGTACTCACGGGTGTGTAAGTTGTCCCCAGTACTCACAGGTGTGTAAGTTGTCCCCGGTACTCACGGGTGTGTAAGTTGTCCCCGGTACTCACAGGTGTGTAAGTTGTCCCCAGTACTCACAGGTGTGTAAGCTGTCCCCAGTACTCACAGGTGTGTAGGTTTGTCCCCAGTACTCACAGGTGTGTAAGTTGTCCCCAGTACTCACAGGTGTGTAAGCTGTCCCCAGTACTCACAGGTGTGTAAGTTGTCCCCGGTACTCACAGGTGTGTAAGCTGTCCCCAGTACTCACAGGTGTGTAAGCTGTCCCCGGTACTCACAGGTGTGTAAGTTGTCCCCAGTACTCACAGGTGTGTAAGCTGTCCCCAGTACTCACAGGTGTGTAAGCTGTCCCCGGTACTCACAGGTGTGTAAGTTGTCCCCAGTACTCACAGGTGTGTAAGCTGTCCCCAGTACTCACAGGTGTGTAAGCTGTCCCCGGTACTCACAGGTGTGTAAGTTGTCCCCAGTACTCACAGGTGTGTAAGTTATCCCCGATACTCACAGGTGTGTAAGTTGTCCCCAGGTACACATGTTAATCCCTAGCCACAAAGGAAGGATGAACTGCTGGTGTGTGTGTGTGTGTGTGTGTGTGTGTGTGTGTGTGTGTGTGTGTGTGTGTGTGTGTGTGTGTGTGTGTGTGTCACCACAATCTCTGTTTCTCATTCACTCCCTCCTAACACGGTTGTCCGGTGGGGGCAGACGGGTCCACCTCCAGTGGGTGCCCTCACACGGCATCATGGGTAACACTGTAGTGGACCGGGCGGCCAACCTGGCACACTCCCATCCCCAGCCGACTGACAGACCCCCAGACCACAGTGACCTCCTGACACACCTCCTGCAGACCTCTAACAGACACTGGGGCACCAGACTGACAACTAATCTGAGACTCACCAACCTGGGACGGCGGTACCGACGCTCCCCTGCCCAGCACCTGCAGATCCACTCCCCCACCCGCCCCCTGGACACAGCCATCACACGCCTGAGTGTTGGACACACACACTTCAACGCCCACCTGCACAGACTGAACATAGTCCAGGACCCACACTGCCCATGGTGCCCCACCCAGCCCGACACACCAGAACACTTATGTAATGCCACGGAAATCATAGCCCCCCCCCCCCCCGTTTTCTCACTCCCCCCATTCTCCCCTTCTTCCAGAACATTGTCTATACACATGTCCTTTTCGCCTGTGTTGGCCACGTCTTTAGTGACCTCAATTTTAGTTCTTACTAAATTTTGCTCAACAAAATAATTAGTTTCTGTGATTTGGTTACCCTCCCTATCTCCCAGCTTTGATCCTGACCCAGTTCCTCCCAAGAGAAAGATAATTTAACACTTGCCTCCCTCCCCATGAATCACACATTGAGACACTCAGTTTTCAAACCGCACACGCGTCCCTCTCTCCCTCGCAAGACGGGCCAGTCCCTGTTCATCTGCCCTATAGGTAAGACCTGCCTCACGTTGCTCGTGTTTTCCCCCACAAATATCAGTGAATTCTCGTTCTTTCCCTTGTGTTAATATATTAACATATACCTACATACCTAGTGTGTTAAGTTGTTAACAGTCTCCTTTCACCCGCCCTATAGGCCCTGTTGGTGACCAGTCAGCGTGTCTCGTCCACTCAGTTCACACACACACACACACACACACACACACACACACACACACACACACACACACACACACACACACACTTCCCCCCGTTTCCCCAAATGTCTCACCCAAGTATTACTAATATGTAGTCGCGTTCTTGTTACCCTTGTGTGGCAGCCATAGACTCGACAAGGGAAGTCTGTTAGGGTGTAAGGTTCTCAGTAATAACTCTTTATATTTTTGTAATTTCACAAGGCCTGCCTAGACTTTAGAACAAACAATTATATCCTTGTAACAAATTTCTCAGTAAAATTCCGCATGTTTATTATTATTATATTATTCTTGTTATCAGTGTCCCTCATTTAATCTTAAGGTTACGAGTTGATCAGCCGGACGACACACAAGGAAATCCGTCCCTTCACGCCTCCCTCCCTCGTCAGTGCCTACGCTGCCCCCTCGAGTGTTTTCTCCCGCCTTTCATCCGGCGTAGTTGAGTGTAGTCAATCAGTCTTATTTTCTCCCCACTGAGCAGGGGGTTCCGACCCTCATCGTGGGGTGGTGCCAGCCTACCTTATTGAGTCGTTCGCATTCAATGACGCGGGAGTTTATTCAAGTGTTTAATTAGTAAGTTAACGTACATGCGGTAAGATTCAGTCTCTAATTCAGTAAAAAGAGTTAAGAGCGCCCCCCTCAGATCTCGGGGCACTACACTTACTGCTTCACTGCCCAAGATTCCACTCCCTCCACACCAACCTCAAGGCATCCCTAACCAGACTCTACATCCACAGGCCAGCTCTAGAGGATCTGCTGGGCAGCGACACCCTCAGCCCTCCAGTGTACACAGACCTTCCTACAGAAGTCTGGACAGCTTGACAGAATCTAGCCCCCACCCGGGGACCCATCTTCACTACAACCACAGCAGCAAGCAACTTGTGCTGGCGTGGTCCCATGGCCTAACCAGCTCCCTAAAACACTCAAGAAGAAGAAGAAGTGTGTGTTTTGAGAGATGATAATAGTCTCAATAATAGTCTTCGATGCACTTATTCTCAAACATCGTAGTGAGTGAGTGAGTGTCTTAATTTCTTTCACGAATAATATCACGTATAACAACTAGTTCAGTGTTCGTGTCTGATATTTTCAGTATAGTATCACAATTAAATATCCAACGATTATATATTTCCCACACGCTGAACATTCATCACACAATTTGTCGTTGAGTACACACACTGATTAATAGCCGTGATCGGTCATGTTACGAATTCTCTCAATTTCAGTCATTCGCTGAGTGGTTGATTTGAGGCTTGTTGTACCTCACACAATTTATGCATTTCTTCTCAGCCATGGTGCACTCCTGTGATTTATGATTGCCAGCACATTTGAAACAATTTGGGGCGTCTCCATTGGTCTTGGCAGTACAGTTGGCCTCAAGATGGCCGTATCTCTGACAATGATAGCATATAATTGCATGGTATCTGTCTCTCACTGTGTATATTCCCCATTCTAATTTCACCTTGTCGTGATTCTTGTGACTCAGCTCCCTCACAGTTGGGTCACACCTCAGAATGTAGTGCATCGTGCCGCCCGCCGCAGGCTTTCTAAAAACCATCTCAGTCTTATCCTCAACACCCTCAATTGCGTGTAAGAACTCATTGCGGTCTAAGATGGTCTCCTTTATCTCTTCCTTGGTCTCCTCTTTATGCACATTGCATCTTTGGGTTCATCTTTCCAACACTCTTGGTACTAATTTGCTCAACAGACTCCAGCAGTTTTTGAGCAGCCTCAGCCCTTGTGTTCTCATTATCAAAGTTCATGACAATGTTACCTCCATTAGTGAATCTTGAATCAGTTATTTGAATGCCATTCAATGCCTGGGAGACTCCATCCTTCATGTCTGTTGCCTTCTTTTCCTGTGTAGAAGTTTTCACGACTCTCTGTCTTTGCCACCTCAGCCCAACTCAGCGCCTCAGCAAGGGCGTCAGCAACTGACCCCAGGCCCTCCTGCATCCTCTCAGCCCTTGACTCAGCTTCATCTTTTACCACAGATATTTCTTTAGATAACTCTTGCTTGAATTCATCCAATTTCTCCACAATTTTGGTAGCCAGAGATGCTTGGTGGAGGCATGGGTTGCAAATCCAATTAATTTTAGGTATATTATCCTGCTTAATTCCAGACAGATGAGCACAATTCACATGCCACCATTTAGGGCACAGACAGCATGCGATCCACCTGTGAAATCCTTACCAACGTGACACAAGTGCATCGCGCCCTTGGCTTTGCCAGCCATGTCGACACAGCACCCTCCACACGGAGCAAGACACCCGATCACGGCCACGACTCACTCCACACGTGGCTGCACGGTGCTGTTGAGCTATCCTTACTATTCCTAGAGCTAGCTCACACAATGTTCACACTGGTGTCCATTCCTAGACAGGTTTTGTACCACTGGTGCAGTGTTTGTTGCCCATTGTACCACTGGTGCAGTGTTTGTTGCCCATTGTACCACCGGTGCAGTGTTTGTTGTCCATTGTACCACTGGTGCAGTGTTTGTTGCCCATTGTTCCACTGGTGCAGTGTTTGTTGAACATTGTACCACTGGTGCAGTGTTTGTTGAACATTGTACCACTGGTGCAGTGTTTGTTGCCCATTGTACCACTGGTGCAGTGTTTGTTGCCCATTGTACCACTGGTGCAGTGTTTGTTGCCCATTGTACCACTGGTGCAGTGTTTGTTGCCCATTGTACCACTGGTGCAGTGTTTGTTCTCCATTGTACCACTGGTGCAGTGTTTGTTGCCCATTGTACCACTGGTGCAGTGTTTGTTGCCCATTGTACCACTGGTGCAGTGTTTCATGCACACGTTTGGAGTGTTGTGTGTGTGTGCAGAAACTATCCATGCCTGGGGGACTATTCACGACAGGGTAGCCTACTAATTTCAAGATGCTGACACTTATTGCTGGACTAAATATGATGCTGTTTATTTAAGGAGTAGTACTTTTTTCCAGAAATCACTAAATGATTGGCTTTTCAATGCCTGTTGTGCACCCACTGCCGGCCGCTGATGCAGCCACAAAATAGCTCGCAGAGAGGTTCAACTTGCTTACTGTTTGTATATTTCAGCACTCTCAAAGATCACAAGTGGACAAACTACAACAAAACCAGGCAAATCAATGTTTTTCCTGCTGTGTGTTCCCCCAGTGGGCATGTGTGTGGACAGCAGAGCCACTTATTTCTGCCAGGACGTATTTCTCGCAACACCGACCCGCGCAGTGGACTGCCGCTGCCATGTCCTGTCCTGCGCGGTGTATTTCCGCCGCCCCGCACTGCGTGCCAAATAAGTTTAAACCAAATCTAACTTTACGTAACCTTCCTGACGGGGGCTTCGCCCTCCTCGCCCCCCCTTCCAGTACGGCAGTGTGCTGTATGGACACAAAGAGTGTTCTTTGCCAGACGGCTGACGTTCTGGAATAATACCGAGGGGGTTTCTCCCCCTCGACCCCTTTCTATTTTCCGGAAGTCACTTGTCACTGCCCTGCATTCAGGGACTAAGAAGAATCCATGCTGTAAGTACTGACTTGGCCAGAGGAGGCTGTGGACCCCTCCTGAACACTGTCCCATGCATGTGCCAACAAAATCCCGTTGACCAATCTTTAATATTCTTAGAGCCAGCTCACACAATGTCCACACTTCTCCGTGCACATATCCCATTTATTTCACACTGTCCCTCAAATTCATGTGTGTTTGTGTGCGTTTCTATCCATTTGTGTTATATGTACGTATGTGAAATTCAGTGTGTATGTGGGGCACACACACACACACACACACACACACACACACACACACATACCATATCACGTTGTGTCATCTTTAACATTTCCAGAGCTAGCTTACTAAGGGTCCAAACTTTTTATGCACACTCACAAAATCCTGTTGAACTATCTTTAACATTTTTAGAGCTAGCTCACAAAATGTTCAAACTTTTTCAGGTCTGCGGGCCGTGGGAGTCACGTGTCACCCTCCCGAGCTGCCGGTCTTGGTGGTGCCCAGGCTGGAACACTCCCCGCCCAGTGTTGTGGCACCTGAGGAGGCACTGTAAGACCCTGTGCCTGTTGTATAAGGTGTTGTAGTAGTAGTAGTAGTAGTAGCATACTTATGTACATAGGTAACTATAGCAGCTACACCATTGCCCGTTTTCTTGATTTCTCTTGTGAAAACTGTTTAACTATTGTTTCAAATGTCATTGAGGAGGTGACATCATTTGCAATTGACATAACAGACCAAGCATTCAATCGTTTTTTAGTCATTGTTGAACGAAATCTGTTTCTGATATAAGACAGTTTGGAAAATGAACGTTCACCTTCGCAGACTGTGACTGGTAATGTTAAGAACAGTCGCGGAACAGTTGAAACATTGGCAAATGTTGACTCTACAATGGATTCTTCCTTAAGTATTTTAACAGGACATGAGGACAATGATCCAACTTCAAATGGGTTACAAATTCTGAGAATGTTACAAATTCATCCTCGCCGTGGGGTTCCAAGTCATTGATGTATTTTTTCACCAAGCCGGATACATCAACTCTCAGCTGTGCAGGATCATTCTCCCTCAATGACGTGATAATGGCAGAGTCGTGAGATATCTTGTGATAAGCCTGGCGACGTTGAGCTAACCTTGCAAGTAACTTGTCAGTGATGACAACAAAACTCTGTACAGGGAATATTTGTGCATCTTGAAGATCTGCATCAGGTTCAGCAGAGTCAGCAGCTTGACGCCGCCGTCTTCTCTTCCGTACCTTTTCCGATACATAGACTTGCTGAACATTTTCCATCAGATTTTTTGCATCATTCTCCAGTTCATGAAATTGAGCACGAAGCTCAGCAATAAAATTTTCAAGTGCTGGAAACAATGACACAGCCATGTTGATGTCAATATTTGTGCTTTGGAGAGGAGTACTAGCTTTAGGAAAGCGCTGGAGGGTCTTGTTCCAAAGAACACACATAATGCATTTTCACGCAATCCCAGCCCGGCCGCCATTTGCATTGTTTACAAACCACACAACCACACCCACACAACAAACAGCCGCATGCCGCGTGTCACCAGAACCGAGATATCCACTCGGGCACTCATTCTCAGCCTCTCTCGTGTGAGGAAGAAATGAGGGACACCATGAGGGGCTGGCTAGTATTGCTACCGGTACCAAGCAGTCTGGTACCGGTACCGTAGGTACTGTATTGTTGTTCAAGTGGCGCGCGGGAAGAACTGAGCTCAGCTGTGTGGCCGTGTGAGTCCAGTTGCGTGAGACATCTGGTGGCCACTCCATAAAATATCGCGTATAAGTGAAAAAAAACGCCTAAATTAAACATTTATTTGGATTTTGGACCACGCGTTATTTAAAAAACGCGTAAACCAAACTCGCGTAAATCGAGAGTTACCTGTATATATATATATATATATATATATATATATATATATATATATATATATATATATATATATATATATATATATATATATATATATATATATATATATATATATATATATATATATATATATATATATATATATATATATATATATATATATATATATATATATATATATATATATATATATATATATATATATATATATATATATATATATATATATATATATATATATATATATATATATATATATATATATATATATATATATATATATATATATATATATATATATATATATATATATATATATATATATATATATATATTCGATTAATCATTCCGATCATTAAAACTTATAATGATATTTTTTTTATAAAATAATAATAAAAGAAAAGTATTTAATACGTTCTTTACATAATAATTTCAAATAAGTAATAAGTTATTTGCTTATAAATATTTTCTTCCTATTTCTTTTGGTATATAAGACATGGTAAAGAAAAAAAGTTATCTTAAATTCTTATTTTAGGCATTTATTTAAGTCCACCCTTTTTATTCAGTTTATGAAAGTATGGAAAAATAACTATGTTCACTATTCTAACTATTGACGTTAATGACTTAAAAATTACGTCACCAAAACAGCAGCCGCCCGGAACGGATGAGATAGACTCCGTCCCTCCGTCGTGCGCCTTTCCCTGACAAACATGGCCGGTATTAACCTCGACTTATTGATTGCTGTCGCTGTGCTTGCTGCTGGAGAAGAAAGGATAACAGCTAGCTAGATTAAGGCCCTGTCCCACCAACGCCCGGCACATCTCGAATCACTCCGAATTGGGTTACATCGGCACGCCCACGGAAAATTTGGCACTGGTCGGCGGTGGGGGTCGCGAGCATCCCCTCAGGCGCAGTCGGGCAGCCCAGTGGGGGGTCTCTTTTAACCTCTGTATCTCAAAAAACAAAAACACCTTTGAAAAGAGGAGGCCCAGATCTATAAGAGTCAGTTATGTATGCCTCTCCTG
Organism: Eriocheir sinensis; assembly: GCF_024679095.1. Classification (NCBI taxonomy): domain Eukaryota; kingdom Metazoa; phylum Arthropoda; class Malacostraca; order Decapoda; family Varunidae; genus Eriocheir; species Eriocheir sinensis. The sequence continues at coordinate 245,650 of NW_026111773.1, read as the reverse complement.
CGAACGTACATGCACGTTCAGGGAGTGCTGAATGCTGACACTCACGTCGGTGCGTGCGGGATGATCAGCCGTATTGAGGGAACTGTGGACATCTCTCCTTGGGGAAGTTGAGGTTCTGGCAAGGTTGTATTTCCAACTGCAATATTTACAACTATTTGGTTAAAGAATCAGTCAGGTGATCGGTGAAGCTCTGCAAAAATGCCGCTCTAGTGGACAGGAACATCCACCAGTTACTCGTCCGTAGATTTTCCGCGGTGGGCTGACATGATTTTCCACCAAATTTAGTGGAGAACACACTGAATTGGCAATGCTGTGTTGTGAGAAATAGTGTTGGAACACTCCCATATGCGGGAGATTTGAGTGCGGCTTGAGCTCACTGCGAGTGTTTAGCACCACCAGCAAATGCGCCTACTGCTCACTGCGAGCGTTTAGCAATGAAAGTGTTAAAAGCATGTAAAATCCATTCTCCCTAAGGGTAGGATTTCTTACCCCCGCGAAATTTTGTGTTGCAAAACCAAAAGTTTTGGTAAATATACTCGCCTGAAGTTATTTGAGGTTTTGGATGCAACAATTTTTGCATGTTGATTGTTAAATAGTTGAGGTTTGATACGCATTGAACATAAATAAAATGTCTTTAATGTTTTTGGTGTTACGGACTGATTAGTTTTGTCTCAGTTCACTCCAACAAAAAAGTTGTGGGGTGAATTGAGACACATTTTAGCAAATGGTGGCAAGCATTTTGCACCCTGGTGGTGGATCCTGTCACTGGCAACAGATGAAAACTGTGATGCAGAGTTTGAGCAAGACACCGACGTGAGCTTTGTTCCTAGGAAGTGTGGGTAGACTTGCCCTGAGGAAGAGAAACACTATGTAGTAACCTCTGAGAGGAGGGCATACATAGGAAGAGTTGTAGAAGTTGGGGAAACCACTGATGGAGCAATTATATTCTTAGAAGGAAGGATGAAACCACTGATGGAACAATTATATTTTTAGAAGGAAGGATGAAACCACTGATGGAACAATTATATTCTTAGAAGGAAGGATGAAACCACTGATGGAACAATTATATTCTTAGAAGGAAGGATGAAACCACTGATGGAGCAATTATATTCTTAGAAGGAAGGATGAAACCACTGATGGAACAATTATATTCTTAGAAGGAAGGATGAAACCACTGATGGAACAATTATATTCGTAGAAAGAAGGATGAAACCACTGATGGAACAATTATATTCTTAGAAGGAAGGATGAAACCACTGATGGAACAATTATATTCTTAGAAGGAAGGATGAAACCACTGATGGAACAATTATATTCTTAGAAGGAAGGATGAAACCACTGATGGAACAATTATATTCTTAGAAGGAAGGATGAAACCACTGATGGAACAATTATATTCTTGGAAGGAAGGATGAAACCACTGATGGAACAATTATATTCTTGGAAGGAAGGATGAAACCACTGATGGAACAATTATATTCTTAGAAGGTTGGATGAACACTCAGGATGATGTGTTGATGAGGTTAACTTGACCCACTGGTGTTGTCAGGCACACCCTTACAATTAGAGGGATTGATGAAGGTTAACCTGATGCACTGGTGTTGTCAAGCACACCCTTACAATTAGAGGGATTGATGAAGGTTAACTTGATGCACTGGTGTTGTCAGGCACACCCTTACAATTACAGGGATTGATGAAGGTTAACTTGGTGCACTGGTGTTGTCAGGCACACCCTTACAATTACAGGGATTGATGAAGGTTAACTTGATGCACTGGTGTTGTCAGGCACACTCTTACAATTAGAGGGATTGATGAAGGTTATCTTGATGCACTGGTGTTGTCAGGCACACTCTTACAATTAGAGGGATTGATGAACGTTATCTTGATGCACTGGTGTTGTCAGGCACACCCTTACAATTAGAGGGATTGATGAAGGTTAACTTGGTGCACTGGTGTTGTCAGGCACACCCTTACAATTAGAGGGATTGATGAAGGTTAACTTGGTGCACTGGTGTTGTCAGGCACACCCTTACAATTAGAGGGATTGATGAAGGTTAACTTGACCATTTAAACCAGAGAGTAAAGTTAGCAGTTTATTTACCAAGACTTGTAAGGCACCGTTATCGCACACAGGATCATCATCTGCCAAATAATATGGGCAGCGTGACTTTAAGAACATTACTTGAGGTAAATATATTTGTTAAGGGATTCTGATGGTGAACTAAGGGTCAAGGGACAGGGTCCAGCCTTGTGAGACTAAACTGTGTCACTCGTAACACTTGGAGCTTAGTCTAATTACTTGTGAACCACCGCAAACACACTGGACAAACTATCAGTCTGAACTAACCTGTAAACACAAGAATGAGTAGCACCAACGCACCAAGAAAACATGGCAAGTGTTCCCACTAACGCGGGGTGACAGGTAACCTGCTCACTCGGTCTTAACACCACTCATCAACTTAATTAAGCCTCGACCACAACTAGTGAGTGTCTGCGCTCCACCGTGGTCACCCCTGAGAATGACACACACACCTTTCCCCTCTTTCCTCCTCCCGCACACTCTGCTGCGCACTACAAGCTGGCTTGGGTCCCGACGGCAGCCCGCCAGCCTGCCGTCACTCAAGCTTGCTTCAACACCTCTGTGTGGGGCGAAGCCTCCTATAAGAGTCCTCAAATATAATGTTATGGCCAAGGTATATTGAACACTGGGAGCGGCTGTGTACTCACCTGTGTGGGGCGATGCCTCGTATAAGAGTCCTCAAATATAATGTTATGGCCAAGGTATATTGAACACTGAGAGCAGCTGTGTCCTCACCTGTGTGGGGCGATGCCTCGTATAAGAGTCCTCAAATATAATGTTATGGCCAAGGTATATTGAACACTGGGAGCGGCTGTGTCCTCACCTGTATGGGGCGATGCCTCCTACAAGAGTGAGCTCGCCAAGGAGTGCCAAAAGTACCCGCAGGTTAGGCCTGCTGGAGACCTGAGATTTCCTTGGCAGGCCCCAGTATCAGAATAAAGTTAATGGTATTTTAATTCCGTTATAAATAATCGCCGTTCTTCGGCAGTAATTAAAAGGAAGCAGATCAACAACTTTCGGCAATGAGGCACTGTTTTTGACCCCGAGACTCCTAAAACTGTTGACGCTTTAACAGATTTTAGGGAAGATAGGGAGCCCAACGGCCCTCTTTGTTTTTCTCTCTCTCTCTCTCTCTCTCTCTCTCTCTCTCTCTCTCTCTCTCTCTCTCTCAGGTAATTACAGGCCCATTAGTCTAACTTCAGTTGTAGGTAAGCTACTTGAGAACATAATTAGAGAAAAAATTGTGAGTTACCTTGAAAGCCACTCATTAATTGGGGATTCACAACATGGCTTCCGTAACAAAAGATGCTGCCTATCAAACCTATTAACCTTTTATAATGACCTCTTCTCAGTTTATGACGTAACCAAATCACTGGACGTAGTCTATCTTGATTTCCAGAAAGCGTTTGGTAAAGTCCCACATCATAAATTACTTTACAGATTAAAGCAAATAGGCATTGACGGTCAAGTAAACCAATGGATCGCGTATCGGTTGAGCAACAGACAACAAAGAGTTGTGATTGATGGATTTAACTCAGAGTGGGCGCCGGTCACTAGTGGCGTCCCTCAGGGCTTGGTTCTTGGCCCAATGCTCTTCATTATTTACATCAACGACGTGGATGTTGGAATCAATAATCGCATTAGTAAATTTGCAGACGACACAAAGATTGATAACTCGGTTCTCACTGACGAAGACAGGCAAAGCCTCCAAGAGGATTTGCACAAAATTTCAGCTTGGTCGGATAGATGGGAGATGCCCTTTAACGTAGACAAGTGCCAGGTCCTTCAAGTTGGAACAAGAAATTAGAAGTTCAATTATGAAATGCGCGGCGTTAAACTCAAAAGCGTTCAATGCGTTAAGGACCTGGGGGTCAAAATCGCATTGAACCTCTAATTCTCACATCAATGCAGCAAATAAAGCGAACAGAATGTTGGGCTTCATTAAAAGAATTTTTTTATTCAAGAATAAAGATGTAATACTCTCAACAGTTGTTAGTTTAGCCAGACTCCGAATATGCGGTACAGTTTTGGTCTCCCACCATGCAAAGGACACTGCTAAATTAGAAGGTGTTCAGTGTCGGACAACGAAAATGATCCCTTCCTCGCACTAGAAGTCCTCCGAAGAAAGGCTTTCCACCCTTAACATGTTCTCTCATGAGAAACGTCGCCTCCGAGGAAAACTGATCGAATGTTTTAAAATACTTAATGGTTTCACGAATGTAGACAGGCACTGGTGAGGGTTGTATTCACATAGACACTGTCATTGCAGGTGCTGACTTCAGTCCCCTGGGCCCAGCCTCCTCCTCAACGCAGCAGCGTCAGAGCCGAGACACTGCTGAGACCACCGCTGGCATTGACCCCTGTGGTCAGTCTCCACACTCCAGGGAAAGTTTGCTGCTGCAAGGTAGGCGCCTCTGAGCTCTGTACACCTGAGCTAACTGAGGTACTTGCCACCTTTCATTTGGTACAGTTGAAACAAGTGTTCTCCTGAACTAAAGTTTGTTTTTTCAGCCCAGAACTTCACTGCTTAACCCTTAACCCTATACGTTCCGACCCCTTGAGATTTTTCGCCCTCGTATAGCCAGCATCGTATTGATTTTTCTGAACAACAATAACGCTCGTGAACACTAAGTACTGGAACCTAATCAATGGTGTAAAGCAATAGTGAATAATGAGTGAAAAGAAACTCTCAAGAAATAAAATCCTTTTCTCCCTCTTCCTCCTATTCTTCCTTCTTTTCTTCTTCTTCCTCCTCTTCCTATTCTTCCTTCTTTTCTTCTTCTTCTTCCTCTTCTTCCTTCTTTTCCTCCTCCTCTTCTTTCTCCTTTTCTTCTTCCTCCTCTTCCTCTTCTTTCTCCTTTTATTCTTCCTCTTCCTCTTCTTCCTCCTCTTCCTCCTTTTCCTTTTCTCGATAGCTTCTCGCCTCTTTTTCTTACTCTTCCTTTTCTTCTGCCTCTTCATCTGCTTCCTCTTACCTTCCTTCTTCCTCTTCTTCTTCATCTTCCTCCTTTTCCTGTTCTTCCTCCTCCTCCTCTTCTTCCTCTATTTCCTCCTCTTCTTCCTCTTACTCTTCTTCCTGCTCTTCCTCCTTTCCTTCCTCCTCTTCTTCCTCCTTTTCCTCTTCTTCCTCCTCTTCCTCTTCTTTCTCCTTTTCCCTCTTCCCTCTTTTCCCCCTCCTCTTCCTCTTCTTCTTTTTCCTTTTCCTCTTCCTCTGCTTCCTACTTTTCCTCCTCTTCCTAGCTTCTCGTCCTACTCTTCTTCCTCATTCTTCCTCTCACTCTTCCTTTTCTTCTTCCTTCTCATCTTCTTCTTCCTTTTTCTTGATTTTGCTCTTCTTCTTCCTCCTCTTCCTCTTTCTCTTCTTCCTCCTCTCCCACCTCTTCCTCTATTTCCTCCTCTTCTTCCTCTTCCTCTTCTTCATCCTCTTCCTCCTTTTCTTCCTCTTCTTCCTACTCTTCCTAGTCTTCCTCTTCTTCCTTCTTCCTCTTCTTCCTCCTTATTGTCCCCTTCCCTCTTTTCCTCCTCTTCTTCCTCTTCTTCCTCCTCTTCTTCTATACTTTTCCACCTCTT
>NW_026111773.1:235000-237500 GCF_024679095.1 Eriocheir sinensis | reverse complement strand
AGAGAGAGAGAGAGAGAGAGAGAGAGAGAGAGAGGGAGAGAGAGAGAGAGAGAGAGAGAGAGAGAGAGAGAGAGAGAGAGAGAGAGAGAGAGAGAGAGAGAGAGAGAGAGGAGAGAGAGAGAGAGAGAGAGAGAGAGAGAGAGAGAGAGAGGAGAGAGAGGAGAGAGAGAGAGAGAGAGAGGCCAGTCATAGGCTATTTGACCGTTTGAACCTAGCCCTCTCTTCCATCTTTCATAGTATTTTTTATTACGCTAAATTTTTTTGCCGATAAGAGTATATTTGCTTATATTGAAAGGAACTGAATATGAATGACATGAATATTTCGCAGCAAGTGACACTGGCACTGATATTATTTTGGTATTATCATTGTTGCCTGGTTAATATATATATATATATATATATATATATATATATATATATATATATATATATATATATATATATATATATATATATATATATATATATATATCTATGAATGATGGAAGAGAGTGGAGCTAGGTTAAAACGGTCAAATAGCCTATGACTGGCCTCTCTCTCTCTCTCTCTCTCTCTCTCTCTGACTCCAAGCCCGTACGTTTTTTCTTTATTAGCTATATATAGGAATTGTCTGGCCAAAGTACAAGAAATTAACATATGTACGAGACACAGTTATCACCTTATGGTAGTGTCAAAATAAGTATTGTATGTGCCATAATTCGTCATCGCCTCGCCGCAATCACAAGCTCGTGTCGCCAACTGCCGTTGAATAACTCTCGTACACAGCGGGCTGTGTACGTTTTTATTATGTTTTTATTACAGCTAGCTTGTTTGTTGGTCTGTTTAGTGTATCAGCTAAAGCTTTGTTAACATAAAAGATGCAGAACATGCAGTATAGCACTATACAATACAGGTATATTAATACTTATAACAGTAATAATATCGTCATCCGGAGGCGTTTGAACGTTGGGTTTTTTTTCACAGCGTATCGCCGTGCTTCAAAATGATTCGCGTCGGTGTTTCTAAATATTCGTGTTTAGCAAGATAACGGAGGCTCCTATGGTTATTTTTTATATCGCATCTTAATCTACGGTATTTTCTACGTTTATCAGGTCTGTTTTTCTTTTAAACTTGGTAATAAAAAAAAAATGATCGTTTTGACAAAAATCCTCAGGGGGGGGGCAAATGTGGCCCGGGTCGGAACGAATAGGGTTAAACGACAGGCATTGTTTTCACTGAAGGCTCCCTGGATGCGGGTAAAAAAAGCTATTTTTTTGTTGTTGTTTATTCACATTGTGTGAAGCGTCTCAACTCACTGAACACAGCGGTGAAATCCAACTTGCAATAATACGTTGTGTAATAGCCAGGCTAGTGTGTAAGATGTAGCCAGGGTGTGTGTGAGCTGCCGGTACACAGCACTGCTCCGGGGGCTTGGGGCAGGACACACAGCACAGGCTGGCGCTATGCTTCACACCTCCTCACCACTGGATGTCAATACAGTAATATGAAGTAATTTAGACAACATCTGCTTGACTCATTCACTTTCAGTCCTCCTCAGAGCCGGCTGTGTCAGTCTGGGGCACACCTGCCTTACGCGTAGCCTTCTTACCCTGCACTGTTGTCATGGAGCACTGGCCGGGCTAGAGTGCAGCACAGATAGGGAAATAACATTATTACTCCCTAAATAAGTCACTCTCACCACTGCTGTCACTACTTACAGTGTTTTCATCACTGTCGTCCTTGTACCCAGAATACTCTCCACTCCATCCTGTCCTTTTCTCCTGATGCGTTACCGTGCTTCCCTCTGTCCACTTACCTCAGGGCTCCGGGGCTGCTCAGTGAGGACTAATGGTCTAATTGCAAATCCACGTGGGTCAGATATGCTGGCAGACAACTCGGCAAGGCACAGAGCCCGCCTGTGTGTATAGTGGCTTGAATTTACGTGCATAACATATTCCAGGTCAACACAGTCCAGCCTCCTGCTGAGAAGGGCCCCGTATGCCTGTGGGGAGGACGCCGGGGCCAGCGGGGCGGGGGCGGCAGTGTGTGTGGCCAGGAGACGACCCTTGTGCCCCGCGCATCACCCCACAGCCGTGGAGGAGACCAGCGGCCCACGGCAGGCAGCCACCCGCCTGCCTGTGCCTTCCTCAGCCCCTACTCGGCAGGGTCTCATGACTTGTTCCAGTCCTGGTTGGTCATCAAAGGAAAAAAAGTTAGTCCCAACTTGAGGGAAAGTTTTCTGGGAAGCGAGTTTTTTGGGGAAGAGTTTCATGTTGTTTTGGTTATGTGGGTGTTGGGGACAGGTTGGGGGCATGTTAGGGACAGGATGGGGGCATGTTGGGAGCGTGTTAGGGCATGTTGGGAGTGTGTCTGAGGCACGAGTTTAGGTGTTCCTCCTCCTCCAGTCTTCCTCCTCCTCCTCCTCCTCCTCCTCTCTTCCTGTGTTGTGTCCATTAAGGTCTGTGTGTTGTTCCTGTGTGCCTGTGACTGGCTTGTGTTCCTCCTCCCTCAAGTTACCTCC
>NW_026111773.1:160000-230000 GCF_024679095.1 Eriocheir sinensis | reverse complement strand
GATGTACAGCAAATCTTACTACCGATACTGCAGATTCCTGTTCAGGAAAATGACTTCCTTTTATGACGAGAAGATCAAGGAAGCCAGGGATGCAGTATTCAGTTACTACGAAGAAAAGCTGCAACACAAACCTGATAAGAACGGCATCCTCGATGTGGATGTCAGCTTCGACGGCAGCTGGATGAAGCGGGGACACAAGTCTCACATAGGAATTGGGTTTGCCGTCGAAGTAAACACAGGCTTCGTGTTGGACTTTGATGTACTCTCCAACTACTGTGCAGTATGCAGCTCCAAGACCAACAAAGCTCATGACTGCAAGAAAAACTTCGATGGTAAAGCTGGAGCCATGGAAGGAGAAATAGCTGTACGCATCTGGTCACGAACAACGGACTACAAGATGCGATTCACAACTTTTGTTGGTGACGGTGACTCCAGCTCGTACAACAACATCTGTCGGCTGAATGATGGAAGAGGCCCATATGAAGTGCCAGTGAAGAAGGAAGAGTGCCTAAACCATGTGGGAAAAAGGATGGGCACAAGACTACGGAAAATAAAGAAGGAAGCCTACGAGGAAGTCACCACCAAGACAGGAAAGAAGATGAGGAGGAGTATCCTGGGAGGAGTGAATATGCTGACAGACGAAGTCATCGATAAGCTGTCAGCATATTATGGCAAAGCCATTAGAGGAAAACATGGCACTGTAAAGGAAATGCAAAAAGCTGTATGGGCTTCGTATTTCCACCTCACATCAAAAAATGAAGATCAATGCCATGCCCTCTGCCCAAAAGGAGAAGAGTCTTGGTGCTTCTACAATAGAGCAATAGCACTGGGGCTACCAGAGAGTGAGAAAGACCATATAAAGAAGAACCTCTACCCTGCAAAAATTCCCCAGGCAAAGTTGGAGTACATCAAGGAAGTCTACCGAGATCTTGGCAACCCAGATCTCCTCAAGAGGTGCCTGATGGGTGCCACTCAGAATCCAAACGAGTCACTGCACTCAAAAGTTTGGAATAAGTGCCCCAAAATCAAGTTCTACGGCCGCTTGAGGGTTCTCTTCCTAGTGCAACACACATCACTGGCACACAACTTTGGCTATGAGGATGGGAACATAATATTACATATTTTTGGTTCTCAAGAAAGATTACAAGAATCTCTTCACTGGCAAGACCTTGAAAGAGCCAGACATACAACACCCAAGTCCAAAAAGAGAAGAAAACAGCAGAAGAAGGATGAAGAATACCAGCCTGGAGAATATTGATAAAATCTGCCGACAATGAGAAAGGTGGCGCCTTTTGACAGCCTCACATACCAGTGAAGAATACTTTCTCAACACTGAGAAAGGGGGACCAGATGCCTTATCAATATCTCCAGTCAATCAGCAAGGTTTGCACAATCATGTGTGAAAATTTCCTCTCAATCGGACAATTATGAAGGGCATGACAGGGGTAAATGCAAAAAAAAAATTTAGGAGCCGATTTCTCAAAAGTTGTTTTTTTACACTTCAAAAAATTTCAAAAAATCAGTAAATCATCTGACTGACAATTGTTAGGTATCAATAAAAACTTCAATCAAAGGCCGATTTTTTGTTTGGAATAGATTTTTCAATATGGCCATAGAAAACGGGATACAGAGCGGAGAAAATCAAGTGTGAAAAAAAAAAAAATTCCCTCAAAGATAAAATCAAAAATCAAAAATCTGTTCCCGACAAAATGTAGATATATAATCGAAGATTCATTGGTACTTTTTTCAAAGTGATTGACTTAAAAATAAAGCCTGTGAAACAAATTGAAAAAAAACGCGTTTTACCTCAGTGCCCCCTATCATTCACCCAATCTCCATGAAATTCACTATACACTCCTCATTAACACCAACAAACAACATAATAAAATTTCAAGGCTATTGGACCTACCAAAAGAGCTGTAGGGGGGGGGGGGGGTAGTCGCCCCCCAAGGACAGACCACCTAGTCTGGACCATGGGTCTGTGTGGTCTGATTTTCTATGTAAATCATTATCTAGGGTCATTATACTCATTCATTATCCATGGTCATTATACTCATTCATTAACTGGGGTCATTATACTCATTCATTATCCAGGGTCATTATACTCATTCATTATCCAGGGTCATTATACTCATTCATTATCCAGGGTCATTATACTCATAAATTATCCAGGGTCATTATACTTATTCATTATCCATGGTCATTATACTCATTCATTATCCAGGGTCATCATACTCATTCATTATCCAGGGTCATTATACTCATTCATTATCCAGGGTCATTATACTCATTCACTATCCAGGGTCATTATACTCATTCATTATCCAGGGTCATTATACTCATTCATTATCCAGGGTCATTATACTCATTCATTATCCAGGGTCATTATACTCATTCATTATCCAGGGTCATTATACTCATTCATTATCCAGGGTCATTATACTCATTCATTATCCAGGGTCATTATATTCATTCATTATCTAGGTTCATCATACTCATTCATTATCCAGGGTCATAACTCTCATAAGATCTCAAGGCTCGATCTCTCTTCCAGTCTCTTGTGTCTGCCTCCTACGCAATCGCAATCTTTCAAAATGTTAGGAAGTGTGACACAAAAACATTCCCCGACAGGTCACTTACTGAAACTCCTGCATCTATCGAGACACATTTCTCAGGGTTTTGGTTTGTCTTACAGAGTTGGAACTTTTAGGGGATTGAGAACAAGTATTAATCACCTTCCACACCCATGAGCCTACACCTTTACACTCACTCACAATAGTAAAAAATGTTAGGAAGTGTGACAAAAATATTCCCCGACAGTCACTTACTGAAACTTGTGCATAAACTGATACACATTTTTCTGGCTGTTTATTTGTCTTAGGGAGTTGGGCATTTTAGGGAATAGAGAACAAATATCAATTTCCTTGCACATAAAATTCCATGAGCCTACACCCTCTCACTCACTCACAATAGTAAAAAATGATCGATGGTGTTGTGTAGAAAACTCAGCGCTGTTTTCATATTTTTGTAAGTGGTATGTTTTTTTCAGACCCTTTACTGCTACTACTACTACTACTACTACTACTACTACTACTACTACTACTGCTTCTACTACTACTACTACTTTTACTACCACTTACACACAACAAACTTTGTGTGAGCGTAGAGGCAACATCATCGAATCCCGAGACTCTAACACACACGCACACAGAGATGCAGGCATGAACGTACACACACACACACACACACAAAGCAGAGAAATCTAAATATTTACTACCACCACTACTACACTACTACTACCCCGGCAAACATCGAAAGTCCGGGCCGATACCGGCAAATAACGAAACTATGGCATTAAGGATTTTGTTTATCGGGCCAATATAAGGCCGACGTAAATATTCTGCAATCGGGCCATGAGAGGCAAATGAACATCGGGCCAGTACTAAGGAACCTACATTATGCCTTTTTTTTTGTAGTTCGAGGATTTTATTTATCGGGCCAATATAAGGCCGATATAAATATTCTACAATCGGGCCATGAGAGGCAGATGTACATCGGGCCAGTACTAAGTAGCCTACATTATGCCTTTTTGTTGTAGTTCGAGTAGTGGACCGGTATATATATATATATATATATATATATATATATATATATATATATATATATATATATATATATATATATATATATATATATATATATATATATATATATATATATATATATATATATATATATATATATATGGCCTCTGTGGACTCTCCTGTGTTGCTATGTTGGTATGGGTCTTGGAAGCCCATATTGTGGAGCCGTAGCGAACTCCACTACTGTGTCCGCTGGTCGGGGCTGTGGTCGCTCTAGTCTACAGCTATAGACGCTATGTGGTGCAAACGCCTGAAAGACTCGTAAAATAACAGCTTGAGGTGAAATTTCACAACATTTCAGCGTTAAAAGACATACAACAATGAAAAATGGATTGAAACTATTTCCTTCATAATTTACATGTTGAATTAGTAGTGATAAATAAACAAAGTCTTAACGATGATAGATGGGAATAAAAATATTGGAACTTTTCGAGTCATGAAGGCGGCGGGAGCAAGCGACTTGCCTGGCGGTGACACTCTCAGCCCCAACACGGCTTTCCAAGCCCTCAAGTGCACGCAAACCTCCCTGCAAAAGTCGGGGCAACTCGACAGGATCTAACTCCCACCCTGGTGACAGAACATCCAACACAAAACAACACCTGATGCCAACTACCACTGGCTGTGGCGCCACCCCCTCTACAGCCCCATAGAAGAAGAAACTGTGTCGCGCTGTGCCAGACTGGTGCCTTCAAATTCAGCATAGCTTAAGTGCACAGCACAGCAGGTTTGATGTGCTGATCTCTGCTTCTTAACACGGTGTCTCGTGTGCTGTGCTGTGTTGTGTCTCGTTTACCGTTGATGAGGTTTCAGGCCCTGCTCCGCCTCGTGTGTTGTATACAGTGTCCTGTATTAATCCTTTAGGTAAAGATATATATATTTCATGTCCACAGCTCATCCACCTTCCCTCTCTGAACGCCATCAGGTTTTGGGGCTTGTGGGGGTTAAGGTACGTAGATACTAGGTTTGTCATCTTTACTACTCAACCTAACCCAGCTAATCCTACCTATTAGACTGGGAGCCAGGGGGGGTCAACCTAGCTGGTAAGGTAACAAATTCTAACCCACATAGCAATGGTCCTTGTGTCTGCCCATGCATGAAAATCGAAATCTGCTGGGCCTGCAGTGGTGGACAAGGTCATGAGGTCATGTCATCTTACCTAGACATCTTACCTAGCCGGGTTCCACGAGAAGGGAACCCCACAAGTGCCAACACACCAGCAGAATACATATTTGTGTAATTACTCTTAACACTGAAACTATTAAGCCACTGCTGGAATGTGTGTTGATTGCACTAAGTAAAGACTAGTTATAAAATATAATGACTTGTATGTATATAAGTGAAATAAGTATTTATATTTATATTGCTGTAAGTAGAATAAAGTAATTTAGAGTTAATATGTTCTTTGACCAGAGTGTTTAGGAACTATAGTTAAAATGAGATCATATGAAATTATATATGAGAATACATTTGTATTAGTATGTAGGGGTTAAAATTCGTATAGCCTTTGACCAAGGTATTCTGCTAGTTTTCTCTTAAGCACAGTTAAGGATGTTGACAGGATAACTGTGTCTGGCAGGCTATTCCACAAAGCAATCACTCGGACTGAGAAGTATCGCCTACGTATTTCTGTGTTGCTGGGGGTAGAAATATTCTGTGTGATTTTCCATGGGTCTGAGATGATGACTGGAGGGAAAATAAATCAGAGGGTTGCACAGGAGACAGGCCATTGAGAATCTTCCAGACCTTGACTATGTCAGCTCTAAGCAGTCTGCCATTCACAGAAAAGAGACCCAAGGCATCCAGTCGGGAGGCATAGTCAAGATGCGAAAGTCCAACAATCTCCTTGGTCCATCGTCGTTGGACTCTCTCAAGCATGTCGGTATCGCCTTCATACCCTGTGTTCCATACAAAGTTGTAGCCCCATTGCATTTATTAAGACCCTGACCTTGGTCCTGATCTGAACATCACGGTAGAGATGGCAGGATGGTCGCAAATGACTCCAATGGACAAGACAAACAACTTACATTCCGACAAAATTTGGCTAATGTTAACGGTTTGTCTGTAAAAATGGTCAAAGTTGTCTAATTGCCATAAAAAGACGCCATTTGCACCATATTTCTGAACTATGACCATTTTTACAGACAAGCCGTTAACATTAGCCAAATTTTGTCAATGTAAGTTGTCTGTCATGTCCATAGGTACGTGTCAACGTGTGATTTTCAGGTTTTGTAAGTTTCCTAAAATACAGATAATGAAAATTTGAGTTCATCAATGTTGTTCTATCTGAAATATCAATATAGTATAATTTTCGCCTATCGGACTTATCGCTAGCTAGTATCGGAATTGTGGATTTATATCGGGTATCGGTTATCGGTTATCCCCTATATTTGTGTCTCTAGTTAACGAATATCGGTTATCATCGTTAAGGTTTTTCATTATCAGTTATCGGTTATCGGGAATAAGGTTTTCTGTTATCGTGCCCAGCTATGGTCACAAGGTGTATATTTTTCCGCACGGGCTCTTCCCTTTCTTCACGCTGGAGCTCACAGTCTCATCGCCCATCGACTTAGAAGAAATCGTGAGGCCAGTATGGAAAAATACACCCTTGTGACATAAACACGCCTGTCCGGTTGTCAAAACCCCGTCGTACGTGCTAGAAATGTTGTAATTACCACCACACCGTGCCCTAAATGCACTCCCGCTAGGAGCCGCTATTCTTATGTATGTGATGTAGGCCCAGCACCTCGATAGTTAGCACTAGTAGTACTATGATTGCTAGTAGTGACACTAACACCTCTCAGGAAGTGGAAAGTATAGAAGGTGCCACTGCTGCATACTGTTGACAATTCAGAGGAAGATAAAGATTATGAGGAATATGCTAGTATTTTCGGTGGTACCGGTGATTCTTCCAAATATGCAGCAGAACCTGATAACTTTGTTTTTATAACTTTAATTTTAGCATCAGCAGTCCCTAAGCTGATTGGCAGGGCATCTGGCCAGGCTCCACTGTGAGGCTCAACTGTTGCAACCAGGCAGTTGCAATGGACCATCTATCGATGCTACCTAGATAATACATCTAGGTAGCATCGACAGATGTGTGTGTGTGTGTGTGTGTGTGTGTGTGTGTGTGTGTGTGTGTGTGTGTGTGTGTGTGTGTGTGTGTGTGTGTGTGTGTGTGTGTTTCCAACTTAGCCTTGAATCCCTGTATACTTCTTTCATTTACTATCTCCTTATCCAAACTGTTTCATACATCTATTTTTCTATATGGGAAACTACTTTTTGACATCTCTTCTACAATCACTCATCTTCAGTCTCCTTCCATGTCATCTAGTACCTCATATAGCCCACACCATCAAGTTATCAAGTCCCCCCTTCTCCACTTTTTCCATTGTTGATAGATGCAACTTTGCCAGTCTTTCATCACATGACAAGTCCCTGATACTTGGCACAATCTTTGTTGCCACTCTATGAACTCTCCAACTTCCTTATATCCTTTTTCTTGTAGGGTGACCACACTACGGCTGCATACTCCAGTCTAGGTCTAATCAGTGATATAATCATCTTTCTGATCATCTCTTCAACCATATATGCAAAAGCCAGCCTTATTCTTCTCAACAAGTTATATGTTTCCCCGGTAATTTTGCTAATGTGTCTTTTCGGGGTAAAATTTCCAGTCATTGTAACACCCAGATATTTTACCTCATCTGATCTACTCAACCTCTCACCATTCAACACATAACTTCCTTTTACTCTCTTCACACTCTTTCCAAACTCCATTACTTCACATTTCTATAGATTAAACTCTATTTCCCATCTGTAACTCCACTCCAATATCTTGTTCAGATCCTCCTGGATCACTCCACAATCTTCCTCACTCTCAGCTTTTTTTTTTAACAGCTTGGCATCAACTGCAAAAAAGGCTCATGTAGCTATTCACACACTGTCATATTATTTATATAGATTGCAAACATGATTGGTGCCAGTACTGAACCTTGGGGCACTCCGCTTTCGACCTTCCTCCTCGATGACTCCCAATCTTTTACCACTGTTCTCATTTCTCTATCAATCAAGATATTTTCCATCCATCTCAGCAAACCACCCCTCAGACCACAGCAACCTCCTATGCAGCACTTTCTCCAAGACTATATCCAGGGGGGGGGGGTAATTTATTTTCTTTTATATTCTTACTTATCTCAGGTCTGTATTAAAATGTCGCTATTATTTCATGTTTACAAAGTTGCTAGTATATATTTTTTGAAAGAAAGAGATTATCTTAGCACAGAGTATATGCATTAGCTTTTTATTAAAATGTTACTATAATTTAATGTTTACAGCGAGTGTCTAGTGTTTATTTTTGAACGGAAATTATTATTTCACCACAATATACATATATGCATCAATTTTAGTAAAACCTTCTTTTTTAAATGTTTACAAAGAGTTTCAATGTTTATTTTTTAATGAAAAGTATTATTTCACCACAATGTATATGCATTTTTTTTTAATGTTCCTATAATTTCATGATTACAGAGAGTTTCTAGTCGTTATTTTGTAAAGGAAAGTATTACCTATTTCACCTCAAAGTATATGCATTAGTATAAGCAAGTTTTCAGAGGCTGCATAATATGTATTGCTTTTTTCTTAAATTGAAAGTTAAGAGGCTGTAATTGATTTTGCTATATTTTGTAAGTATTTCTAATAAAACTCAAGTTTGAATATGTTGCTTTTAATCTTTGCTGTATTTACCTAGTTGTATTGTACTGTAGTTTACCTAGTTGTATTGTGTGTGTGTGTGTGTGTGTGTGTGTGTGTGTGTGTGTGTGTGTGTGTGTGTGTGTGTGTGTGTATATATATATATATATATATATATATATATATATATATATATATATATATATATATATATATATATATATATATATATATATATATATATATATATATATATATATATATATATATATATATATATATATATATATATATATATATATATATATATATATATATATATATATATATATATATATATATATATATATATATATATATATATATATATATATATATATATATATATATATATATATATATATATATATATATATATATATATATATATATATATATATATATATATATATATATATTACTGCAGATATGCAAGGGCAATGCGGGCAAGCAAATAAGATTCGGTATTGGCCCGATATCGGAAAACGAGACAAAATATATGCTGGCAAACAAATAAGACTCGGTATTGGCCCGATATCGGCAAACGAAGCAAAATATATTTTGGCACGGCAGTGGTCCGATATCGGCAGCGCCGGGTATAATGTCATGATTATGGCTGCCGGCTTTCCGCCCGGCGCTGGACCATCATTGGGCCGATGCTTACCGCGGTGCAAATGGATAACGGACCTAGATCGGGCCTGTACCGGCTGCCAGATTCTACGTAATCGGTCCGATATAGTAAAAATCGGAATGCCGATACTGGCCAACATTGATCCGTACATTCAATGTTTGCTGGGACTACTACTACTACTACCACTACCACTACTTACCGCTGGTTCTCCTCTGTAGCAAACTCGTAGATCCACCCAAGCTTGGCGCCGCAGTTCTTGCAGGAGACGTCCCTCACCACGTGTCTGGCGGCTAGCATGACGCGATCCTGGACCTCGCTGAAAGTAATGGCAGTAGTCTTATTTCTGACATCAATTCTTCTCCACTTTCCGCTAATGTTTTTTAGTTCCTTTACGCCAAAAAATTGCTCGGTCTTTCTACTTTCCATCACTGCTTTGTGTGTTATTCTACCTCTTGTAGTTTTCCTATAAATGACAAAAGTATAACAACATTTGCCAGGGAGAGAACGATGGGGAACACTGACACCATATTTTTTTAGCTTGACTTCACGTCCAGTAGAGAGAAAATGGAAGCGGTTCTTTGAGGCGTGTGTGTGGCAAAAGGTGCTTGGGTCTCCGGGACGCTGGCAGCTGGCGTGTTGCCGATAATGCCGAAATAGTTACCAAAAGCGTTCGCTACATTATGATAATCTGTTCCCGTATCACCATTGAATGTAAGAGACGAAGGAAGTTTGGCTCGCTTTTTACTGAGTAGGCTGTTCATAGTGGACCAGGCCTTTTGGAGGCCCCTGCTTGTTAATGTGCCTTTCTACTAATTGGCTTTGGCAGTTCTTATTGTCATTGTTATTTTTTTTCTATTTGATTTAAAAACATGTTCATATGTTAGGGCCGGGCCACTTGGCATAAATCTTTTGAAGTTTGCTGCGGTGTTCAAGTGAGTTCTTAACAGCGGCAGTGATGCAAGGCTTGCCCACATGCTCTGCTTCAAGTTTGCCGCGGCATTTTGCAAAAAATGAAATCAGCGTTTGTTTTCGCATTGTGTCAGTATAGGCCGGATCTGTATTTTCAGAAAACACTAATATTTATGACAGGAAAACTCCTTGTAAAGTTGAAATGGCCCTTAAAATCGTCTTGCGCTTGGCTGGACGTTTAAATGTCACTGAATAAAGAAAGAAAAATAAAGAAATAAAAAAATCTGGTATATTTTAGTCCACTATTATTTGCTGCGTTTCCTTAGACACTTACGGCCGTATTCTCAGTGAATCTCTTCCCCCTTCACGCGAGGAAACAAGGCTTCGTGGACCAAACGGTATTCTCAGTGAAGAGGAGTGTCTTTGATGCATCGCGCGAAGCGGCGAGCGGGAAAAAAATTAACTAATTTCCTCTCTTGACGAAGAGGAGGTGAAGGCCCGCTCTTCGCTAATATATTCGCACATTTAATGCTTTACTACAACATTTTTCCATGTTGCTGTATTATTAGTTGGGTATAAGAACAATTTAAGTTTTCTAGGCCTTATATAAAAAATAATACAATGCGAGAAACAATATTTTTCTGTTTATTCAAGACTTCACGGTTCCTATGATAATTTAAGCCAACACTGAAACACACCTCTCAACCAGCACGCCCCACCCTTTAGTCTCAACTATTCACAACAGTTATCTTTTTTGAACGTTTGTAGGGCGGGCTCTTCGAACCATAAGCATGCATTAAGATTGCTGGGATGAATTTTAAAGTGACGTACTAACAGGCTTTCTCCGGGCGCTTGTTTCACAAGTCTGTATGAATATGTGGTGGTATTTGGTACTCCATGCTGGGCTTAACACAGCCAATCTCCAAACTCGTGACGTCACCTGTGGGTGGAGCTTAGCAAAGCTCAGCAATATAGATGCTACCATTTTCCACCCACTGATAGGAGCTCTAAAGCTAGTTAAAATATATTTACAAGTGAGAAATAACGAAGGGAAAAATCGATGTCTTATGGAACAGGAGGAAAATAAAGAAAATAAAAGCAGTTTATTCTAACGAGGTCTCCTAAGCTCCTCCCACAGGTAACGGGATGATATGAAAGTGAAGCAAACATAGCCACGGGTACCAACCAATTAAATGCATCCATGTAAAATTTCTGCTATATATAATGTATGTCACTGTATCAAGCACTGTTTACATAAATATTAGTCACACTATATAATCCATTATATAAATGTACCTAAATTGCATTAAGGTTTCGGTTTTCAACGTTTGTTTGATTTGCAGTAGTACCAACACTACACAGAAAGATTGTTTCGAAGGTTAGGAACTGGGCATACCCTTCAACGGAAACACACTCTCTAAGAGACGCTTCGACGAAGAGGGAAGAGCTTCACTGAGAATATGGCCGTTAGTGCGTCAGAGTGAATGCGATGGGACGTGTCGTACTCTGCTCCCGATAGAAAGAGAGAGGTGACGAGGACGTCAAATAGTTATCATCGGGCCCTGCCTGAGCTGCGGCCTTGTGGGGCTACAGGGATAAGAAGGCTGCACCCATTAGGTGACTAAGAGACCAGAAACACTCCTCAGGAAGCTTTGGAAAAGAATAAATGTAAATGAATTATCGGCGTAAATTACCGCATATGGCGGAAGAATAGAATGACGGATAAAGTCCTTGAAATACGATCACTGCCACCTCCAGGCAATAAGGAGACATGTGGGCCATGCCAAGGAAGCCCTGAGACAGGGCATCTTGTCCATATTTTTCACTTAGTCTTTTTCCAAAGTCTTCATCAACTCTCTTCTTGCTTTCTTTTATTGCTTGTTTTAGTTTCATTTTGCATTCTCTATATTTCTTTTTCCTTTCCCTTTTTACTTGCTCAGCCACATTTCTCTCTTGAGTTTCCTTAAAAAGTATTTGCACCGCAAGAACATCATCTGCATCAATCCAGGGTACGTGAATGACATGGATAACAGCCAAGTGTTTGTGAGTGTCCATACTGACAAAGCATATAAGGGCTCGCCGGTTATGGAGGTCAGGTCAGGTTAGGTTGTAATGCCAGTATTTGATTAAGTACGGGAAGATAGAAATTAGGGACGAAAAGTAGTGTTAAGTATTATAAGTATATATATATATATATATATATATATATATATATATATATATATATATATATATATATATATATATATATATATATATATATATATATATATATATATATATATATATATATATATATATATATATATATATATATATATATATATATATATATATATCAGAGCTGGGCACATCCGATCGTCCGATCTTCCGATCTGAAGTTTGCCTCGAGGAAGAAGTTTGCCTCGAGGAAAAAGTTTGCCTCGAGGAAGAAGTTTGCCTCGAGGAAGAAGTTTGCCTCGAGGAAGAAGTCTGCCTCGAGGAAGAAGTTTGCCTTGAGGAAGGAAGCGGGCGCGTACATCCACTTCCGATGAACATTCTTTAATGTGGAGTGAAGGGAGTGATTTCGTGTCACTTCCATTGGCATTTCAAGGCTCACCTGTTGGCATAACAGATGCGTTCACGCTGCCAGAGACACCTGCAGAGTGTGATTATTTTTTGGCCTATTTTGACAATGATTTCGTTGATCTCATTGTGCGGGAAACAAACAGGTATTTCCACCAAACTATAGAAGACAAAACAGAAGAAGAGAGAAAAGCCTGGAAAGATGTAACAAGAGAAGAACTTCCGACTTTCATAGCAATTACACTTCTAATGCCTCACTCCAAAAAAAGTGTGCTTGATGACTAATGGCTGAGGGATGTCCTTTTCATGCCTGTATTCCCAACCTACTTCACCAGGGCAGGTATCGAGGCATACTGAAAAACATTCATTTTGCTGATCATGCACACCGGAATGAGGCTGATCCTTTGTGGAAAATTCGACCATTGATGAACAACATTCTACAGAAGTTCAAGGTCTTCTTTAATCCCTTCCAAAAGCTGGTGATTGATGAATCATTGATGCTTTTCAAAGGAAGGTTGCATTTCAAGCAATATATTCCATCCAAGCGTCACCGGTTTGGTATAAAAATGTTCATCCTGTGTGATTCTGAAACTGGAATTGCATTAGACGTGTGCATATATTCCACAAGTGACATAGACATTCCCAAAGGTGATCCTCTCGGCGTGCCAGGTGCAGTTGTCAAGCTTCTCATGGAGAAATACCTAGGAAACGGACATATGTTATATACCGACAACTGCTACACAAGTCCTGCACTTGCTAAGTTCTTGATAGATCACGGCACTGGTGCAGCGGGAACTGTGAAAGAGAACAGAAAAAACATGCCACAGTTTCACCCAAGCAAAAGAGGTGACGTTCAGAAACACAAATGTGATGGAATTCTCGTCATTCGGTGGCACGACAAGAAGGAAGTCCATCTCCTGTCAACCATTCACAGAGGTGAGATGGAGGATACCGGAAAAACATCATGGAAAACGAGTGAGAAAATTAGGAAGCCGGCTGTTGTGAATGACTATAACGAGAATACGAGACTTATCGACAAGAGTGACATGCAGATAACATCTGTAGACTGCCTTAGGAAAACAAAGAACTGGACCAGGAAATTGGCCTTCCATCTGACTGACATGTGCATGCTAAATGCTTACAACATGTACACGGTAAAAACAGGAGAAAACTCTTCCCTTCGTGCTTTTAGTAAGCTAGTTGTAACACAACTCCTTAAAAGATTCGGGAAAACTCGCTCCATTGAGTCACGCCCTGGTCGGCGGAGTGATGAGGCAAGGAGGAACATCAGTCGCCTGAAGTTTACAGAGGCATTTGCGCTCCATATTCCAATCCGTGTACCCCCTCCACCGAGAAAAGCTGGGCAAAAGGGGCAGAGAGAGTGCGTAGTGTGCAAAGACACCACAATGAGAGAGAGAAAAAGGAAAAGAGTCACAACCACGAGCAAGGAATGTAATGTTGGACTGTGCCTCGGTGACTTTCCAAGCACACCACACCCTTCTGTCATTCTAGATGAGTAAAACACCTGTAGATATTGTAAATATGATAATGTAAAGTTTATATGAACATAATCAGTTGCTGAGTCCTCCATCTATACAAGATTTATCAACGCTCTCTACTTTTACAAGGTAATTACAGTAATATTTTATACTCTATGCTTATGTGAAATATTGATAAAATGAATGTGATACTATGTGTGTGTCTACTAGAAATTATAACTTATGTATATTGTCTGAGCATCTCTCTCTCTCTCTCTCTCTCTCTCTCTCTCTCTCTCAAGTCACAAGCCAATCATAAAGAATATTTTTTGTTGCCAGTTGTCGCCTGCTATTGTGTATGGTGGCATGACGCATCACCCATTTAGTCGGTCACAAGCCATCAAACAGTAAATATGCAGGCAGAACAGTCTAAAGTAAGTGTGTGTGTGTGTGTGTGTGTGTGTGTGTGTGTGTGTGTGTGTGTGTGTGTGTGTGTGTGTGTGTGTGTGTGTGTGTGTGTGTGTGTGTGTGTGTGTGTGTGTGCGCGCCCTTAACAAATATATTTACCTCAAGTAATGTTCTTAAAGTCACGCTGCCCATATTATTTGGCAGATGATGATCCTGTGTGCGATAACGGTGCCTCACAAGACTTGCTAAATAAACTACTAACTTCACTCTCTGGTTTAAATGGTCAAGTTAACCTTCATCAATCCCTCTAATTGTAAGGGTGTGCCTGACAACACCAGTGCTCCAAGTTAACCTCATCAACACATCCTCCTGAGTGTTCATCCTTCCTTCTAAGAATATAATTGTTCCATCAGTGGTTTCATCCTTCCTTCTAAGAATATAATTGTTCCATCAGTGGTTTCATCCTTCCTTCTAAGAATATAATTATTCCATCAGTGGTTTCATCCTTCCTTCCAAGAATATAATTGTTCCATCAGTGGTTTCATCCTTCCTTCTAAGAATATAATTGTTCCATCAGTGGTTTCATCCTTCCTTCTAAGAATATAATTGTTCCATCAGTGGTTTCATCCTTCCTTCCAAGAATATAATTGTTCCATCAGTGGTTTCATCCTTCCTTCTAAGAATATAATTGTTCCATCAGTGGTTTCATCCTTCCTTCTAAGAATATAATTGTTCCATCGGTGGTTTCATCCTTCCTTCTAAGAATATAATTGTTCCATCAGTGGTTTCATCCTTCCTTCTAGGAATATAATTGTTCCATCAGTGGTTTCCCCAACTTCTACAACTCTTCCTATATATGCCCTCCTCTCATAGGTTACTACATAGTGTTTCTCTTCCTCAGGGCAAGTCTACCCACACTTCCTAGGAACAAAGCTCACGTCGGTGTCTTGCTCAAACTCTGCATCACAGTTTTCATGTGTTGCCAGTGACAGGATCCACCACCAGGGTGCAAAATGCTTGCCACCATTTGCTAAAATGTGTCTCAATTCACCCCACAACTTTTTTGTTGGAGTGAACGGAGACAAAACTAATCAGTCCGTAACACCAAAAACATTAAAGACATTTTATTTCTGTTCAATTCGTATCAAACCTCAACTATTTTACAACCAACATGCAAAAATTGTTGCATCTAAAACCTCAAACCTCAAATAACTTCAGGAGAGTATATTTACCAAAACTTTGGGTTTTGCAACACAAAATTTCACGGGGGTAAGAAATCCTACCCTTAGGGAGAATGGATTTTACATGCTTTTAACCCTTTCATTGCTAAACGCTCGCAGTGAGCAGTAGGCGCATTTGCTGGTGGTGCTAAACACTCTGCGAGCTCAAGCCGCACTCAAATCTCCCGCATATGGGAGTGTTCCAACACTATTTCTCACAACACAGCATTGCCAATTGAGTGTGTTCTCCACTAAATTTGGTGGAAAATCATGTCACCGCATATGGGAGTGTTCTAACACTATTTCTCACAACACAGAATTGCCAATTGAGTGTGTTCTCCACTAAATTTGGTGGAAAATCATGTCACCGCATATGGGAGTGTTCCAACACTATTTCTCACAACACAGAATTGCCAATTGAGTGTGTTCTCCACTAAGTTTGGTGGAAAATCATGTCATCCCACCGCGGAAAATCTACGGACGAGTAACTGGTGGTTGATCTTGTCCACTAGAGCGGCATTTTTGCATGGCTTCACCGATCACCTGACTGATTCTTTGACCAAATAGTTGTAAATATTGCAGTTGGCAATACAACCTTGCCAGAACCTCAACTTCCCCAAGGAGAGATGTCCGCAGTTGCCTCAATACGGCTGGTCATCCCGCACACACCGACGTGAGTGTCAGCATTCAACACTCCCTGAACGTGCATGTACGTTCGCAGGAGAGGCATACATAACTGACTCTTATAGATCTGGGCCTCCTCTTTCCAATGGTGTGTTTGGTTTGTGAGATACAGAGGTTAAAAGAGACCCCCCATTGGGCTGCCCGACTGCGCCTGAGGGGATACTCGCGACCCCCACCACGCGCAATGAAAGGGTTAACAACTTCCTTCTGAAAAGATGTAAAATTCTTTGACTATTTGAATTCTAAAGTGGAGCACATCTTGACCCACTCTCCCTTCGCTGAAATCTCCATCCTAGGAGATTTCAATGTTCACCACCAGCTTTGGCTTTCATCCTCTTTCACTGACCATCCTGGTGAACAAGCCTACAACTTTGCTATCCTCAACGACCTAGAGCAGTTGGTCCAGCACCCTACACGTACTCCCGACCGTCTTGGAGATCGGCCCAACATTCTGGACCTCTTCCTTACCTCAAACCCTTCTGCTTATTCTGTCAAACTGTTCTCTCCGTTGGGTTCCTCCGATCACAATCTTATTTCTGCATCCTGTCCTATCGCTCCTGTACACCCTCTGGACCCACCGAAGAGGCGATGCTTCTGGCATTTTGCTTCAGCTCGGTGGGACGACCTGAGGATGTACTTTTCCGATTTCCCGTGGAATGATTATTGCTTCCAGGATAGAGACCCCTCTGTGTGTGCTCAGCGCATCACAGAGGTGATTGCCTCTGGAATGGAGGCATACATTCCTCGTTCTTGCTCTACTCCTCACGCTAAAAAGCCTTGGTTTAATCACGCTTGTTCTCGTGCTGTCAATGATAGAGAGGTAGCTCACAAAAGATACCAGAGCCTTCAAACTAATGCTAATTATGAACTTTACATTTCTGCCCGAAATCGTGCCAAATCTATTCTCCGACTAACCAAAAATTCTTTCATTATTAGAAAATGTCAAAACCTTGCTTCCTCTAACTCTTCCCGTGACTTCTGGCATCTAGCCAAAAACATCTCCTCCAACTTCACTTCTTCATCTTTCCCTCCACTCCTCAGTCCTGACGGCAACACTGCCGTCTCATCGATATCTACGGCTGAACTCGTCTCTCAAACTTTTTCGAAAAACTACCCGCAGGACGATTTTGGGCATATTCCTCCTACTCATCCCCCCTCTGACTCCTTTATGCCTGTTATAAAGATTCTTTAAAATGATGTTTTCTATGCCCTCTCTGGCCTCAATCCTCAGAAGGCTTATGGACCTGATGGAGTGCCTCCTATTGTCCTTAAAAACTGTGCCTCCGTGCTGTCACCCTGCCTGGTCAAACTCTTTCGCCTCTGCCTGTCAACATCTACCTTTCCTTCTTGCTGGAAGTATGCCTTCATACAGCCTGTACCTAAGAATGGTGACCGCTCCAATCCCTCAAACTACCGTCCTATTGCTTTACTTTCTTGTCTATCTAAAGCTTTTGAATCAATCCTTAACCGAAACATTCAAAAGCACCTTTCCACTTCTGACCTTCTATCTGATCGCCAGTATGGGTTCCGCAAGGGGCGTTCTACTGGTGATCTCCTAGCCTTCTTAACTGACTCTTGGTCATCCTCTCTTAGCCGTTTCGGTGAAACTTTTGCTATTGCGCTGGACATATCAAAAGCTTTTGATAGGGTCTGGCACAAATCTTTGCTTTCTAAACTACCCTCCTACGGTTTCTATCCTTCTCTCTGTACCTTTATCTCCAGTTTCCTTTCTGACCGTTCTATTTCTGCCGTGGTAGACGGTCACTGTTCTTCCTAAATCTATTAACAGTGGTGTCCCACAGGTTCTGTCCTATCTCCACTCTTTTCTGTTGTTCATTGATGATCTTCTTTCCAAAACGAACTGTCCTATCCATTCCTACGCCGATGATTCCACTCTGCATTATTCAACTTCTTTTAATAGAAGACCCACCCTTCATGAACTTAACGACTCAAGGCTGGAGGCTGCAGAACGCTTAGCCTCAGCCCTTACTATTATTTCCGATTGGGGCAAGAAGAACCTGGTGTCCTTCAACGTCTCAAAAACACAGTTTCTCCACCTATCCACTCGACACAATCTTCCAAACAACTATCCCCTATTCTTTGACAACACCCAGCTATCACCTTCCTCAACACTAAACATCCTCGGTCTATCCTTAACTCAAAATCTCAACTGGAAACTTCAGATCTCATCTCTTACTAAATCAGCTTCCTCGAGGCTGGGCGTTCTGTACCGTCTCCGCCAGTTCTTCTCCCCTGCACAGTTGCTGTCCATATACAGGGGCCTTGTCCGCCCTCGTATGGAGTATGCATCTCATGTGTGGGGGGGCTCCACTCACAAAGCTCTTCTGGACAGAGTGGAGGCAAAGGCTCTTCGTCTCATCAGCTCTCCTCCTCATACTGATAGTCTTCTACCTCTTAAATTCCGCCGCAATGTTGCCTCTCTTTCTATCTTCTATCGATATTTCCACGCTGACTGCTCTTCTGAACTTGCTAACTGCATGCCTCCCCCCTCCCGCGGCCCCGCTGCACTCGACTTTCTACTCATGCTCATCCCTATACTGTCCAAACCCCTTATGCAAGAGTCAACCAGCATCTTCACTCTTTCACCCCTGACGCTGGTAAACTCTGGAACAATCTTCCTTCATCTGTATTTCCTCCTGCCTACGACTTGAACTCTTTCAAGAGGAGGGTATCAGGACACCTCTCCTCCCGAAACTGACCTATCTTTCGGCCACCTCTTTGGATTCTTTTTAGGAGCAGCGAGTAGCGGGCTTTTTTTTATTAATGTTTACTTTTTTGTGCCCTTGAGCTGTCTCCTTTGCTGTAAAAAAAAACATAAAAAAAAAACAAAGTTTATAGTTATAGCCGAGGCGTACCTAATTAACACAACAGGAACACCATGTTCAACCAAACAACTTCGCAATATTGACAGTCTCAAGCAATTTACACCCACTCAAAAATATATATATATATATATATATATATATATATATATATATATATATATATATATATATATATATATATATATATATATATATATATATATATATATATATATATATATATATCTATATATATATATTTATATATATATATATATATATATATATATATATATATATATATATATATATATATATATATATATATATATATACACACACACACAGTCATACCTAGGTTTGAGTGTTTTGATTTACGAGCAAAAAAAGATCACAAAAATGCCTTGGACAAGGAGCGGGGGTGACTTGGCAAACCAGCATCCTGTTTGTCCATTTTTTTCTTTTTTGTTTAATTTGAGGCCATCAGGGCCAGTACCCCCCAGCCCCCGCCTGTCATGGCTGGCACGTGTGAACCTCAACCTACTACTGCTACTACTACTACTGCTACTACTACTACTACTACTACCACTACTACTACTACTACTACTACTACTACTACTACTACTACTACTACTACTACTACTACTACTACTACTACTACTACTACTACTACTACTGCTATTACTACTACTGCTACACTCGGCACTCGATGTAACAGATTAAAAGGGGGGAAGGGTGGTCCGTTGCTTGAAAATACGGTTTTGACGTTTGTAGAGCTGGTGTCACACTGGACAAATCTACTCAGCCTCCTTCTAGCTCGGAACAATTGTTTTTTTGTGATCCAGGCGGCCAGGCGCATGTGTGCCTGCAGCCCTGGCCACACGCCGGGCTTGAGCAGCTGACGGGCGGCTGCTGCTGCTGCTGGTAATGATGGGTGTTGGCAGCATCACCCCTGCATTGGCGCCACCCGGGTGGTGCTTTCGTTGGGGCCCGTGTGTGTGTGTGTGTGTGTGTGTGTGTGTGTGTGTGTGTGTGTGTGTGTGTGTGTGTGTGTGTGTGTGTGTGTGTGTGTGTGTGCTTATTGTGGGCCCAGGTTCCTTAATTTGTTTATTCTTGTTTTCCACATGTTGGGCGAGACTTCTTTCTTTTCTTCCATCTCTTTTTTTTCAAAAAGAAGAAAGGAAAGGGTCCCGTGCAACATGTGGACTCGTGGAGGATGGGAATTGGCAAACTGAGAAGCCCAAACCCATAATAAACACAGCCACTCACGCGCAGGCCCCGATGGGGACGCGTTCGGGTGCCGCCGATGTGGGGGCAAAAATACCTTCCAAGCGCCAGATGTCGACAGTTTTCAGTTTTCCCCATAAAGGCGGACACACACTATACGATGCGTCCTGTCCGACGGCCAAAGAGTGGGCGGAGCTACAGGCCATGAGGCAGTGGGTGTGGGTGTGATTTGTGCGGTGCGGCCTCACGACACGGCCCGATGGCCTTCTGTTTAGGGTTTTGACGTTTCTAAAGCCAGCGTCACACCGGACAAATCGATGTCCGTTGATGTTAAATCGGGGTCTGTTAAATCGAGGGTCGAGCGTACTACTACTACTACTATTACTACTACTACTACTACTACTACTACAACACATTATACAACAGGCACAGGGTCTTACAGTGCCTCCTCAGGTGCCACAACACTGGGCGGGGAGTGTTCCAGCCTGGGCACCACCAAGACCGGCAGCTCGGTAGGGTGACACGTGACTCCCACGGCCCGCAGACCTGAAAAAGTTTGAACATTTTGTGAGCTCGCTCTAAAAATGTTAAAGGTAGCTCAACAGGATTTTGTGGGAGTGTGCGTGAACAGCTTACGCATGTACGTACACACAAAATTATAGTTACGCACATGAAAAACAAACGGAGAAAAACGCAAACTAACACACATGAAGTTGAGGGAGAGACATAAATAAATACAAGGGATGCATAAAAAGTTTGGACCTTTAGTAAGCTAGCTCTGGAAATGTTAAGGATAACACAACGGGATATGGTGTGTATATGTGTGTGTGTGTGTGTGTGTGTGTGTGTGTGTGCGCGCGCCCCATGTACACACTGAATTTCACATACGTACATATAACACAAATGGATAGAAACGCACACAAACACACACACACACACACACACACACACACACACACACACACACACACACACACACACACACACACACACACACACACATGAATTTGAGGGACAGTGTGAAAGAAATGGGCTATGTGCACGGAGAAGTGTGGACATTGTGTGAGCTGGCTCTAAGAATATCAAAGATTGGTCAACGGGATTTTGTTGGCACATGCATGGGACAGTGTTCAGGAGGGGTCCACAGCCTCCTCTGGCCAAGTCAGTGCTTACAGCATGGATTCTTCTTAGTCCCTGAATGCAGGGCAGTGACAAGTGACTTCCGGAAAATAGAAAGGGGTCGAGGGGGAGAGGCCCCCTCGGTATTATTCCAGAACGTCAGCCGTCTGACAGCAAAGAACACTCTTTGTGTCCATACAGCACACTGCCGTACTGGAAGGGGGGGTGAGGAGGGCGAAGCCCCCGTCAGGAATGAAGAAGAGAAAGGGGAGACCTAATACAAATCTATAAATTACTGAGCAAAATGGAAGAAGTAGACAACGTAGAGTTACTACTAAAAGAAGGAATTACCACCAGGAACACAAGCGGACAGAGTAAAAAATTGAGGAAGGGAAGATGCTTGAGAGACATAAAGAAATATAGCTTCCCGCAAAGATATATAGAGGTTTGGAACAGACTAAGTGAGGATGTAGTATTGGTGAGGAGTGTGCAAAGCTTTAAAGAAAAGTCGGATAAATGCAGATACGGAGACGGGACCACACGACCGTAAAGCCCAGGCCCTGTAAAACTACAACTAGGTAAATACACACACACACACACACACACACCAATGAGGAAAAGTTGGACTCTGAGCCTGGAATTTGTGAGCCATCTCTCAAAACACACACTTCTTCTTGAGTGTTTTAGGGGGCTGGTTAGGCCATGGGACCACGGCAGCACAGGTTGCTTGCTGCTGTGGTTGTAGTGAAGATGGGTCCCCGGGTGGGGGCTAGATTCTGTCAAGCTGTCCAGACTTTTGTAGGAAGGTCTGTGTACACTGGAGGGCTGAGGGTGAGGGTGTCGCTGCCCAGCAGATCCTCTAGAGCTGGCCTGTGGATGTAGAGTCTGGTTAGGGATGCCTTGAGGTTGGTGTGGAGGGAGTGGAATCTTGGGCAGTGAAGCAGTAAGTGTTCTGCTGGGTGGGGCACCATGGGCAGTGTGGGTCCTGGACTATGTTCAGTCTGTGCAGGTGGGCATTGAGGCGTGTGTGTGTCCAACACTCAGGCGAGTGATGGCTGTGTCCAGGGGCGGCTGGGGGAGTGATGGCTGTGTCCAGGGGTGGCTGGGGGAGTGATGGCTGTGTCCAGGGGTGGCTGGGGGAGTGTTCGCTGGGGCCAGGGGTGGCTGGGCGTGTGATGGCTGTGTCCAGGGGCTTCTGGGGGAGTGATGGCTGTGTCCAGGGGGTGGCTGGGGGAGTGATGGCTGTGTCCAGGGGCGGCTGAGGGAGTGATGGCTGTGTCCAGGGGTGGCTGGGGAGTGATGGCTGTGTCCAGGGGCGGCTGGGGAGTGATGGCTGTGTCCAGGGGTGGCTGGGGAGTGATGGCTGTGTCCAGGGGTGGCTGGGGAGTGATGGCTGTGTCCAGGGGTGGCTGGGGAGTGATGGCTGTGTCCAGGGGTGGCTGGGGAGTGATGGCTGTGTCCAGGGGTGGCTGGGGAGTGATGGCTGTGTCCAGGGGCGGCTGGGGAGTGATGGCTGTGTCCAGGGATGGCTGGGGAGTGATGGCTGTGTCCAGGGGTGGCTGGGGAGTGATGGCTGTGTCCAGGGGTGGCTGGGGAGTGATAGCTGTGTCCAGGGGCGGCTGGGGAGTGATGGCTGTATCCAGGGGTGGCTGGGGGAGTGATGGCTCTGTCCAGGGGGTGGCTGGGGAGTGATGGCTGTGTCCAGGGGTGGCTGGAGGTGATGGCTGTGTCCAGGGGTGGCTGGGGAGTGATGGCTGTGTCCAGGGGTGGCTGGGGGAGTGATGGCTGTGTCCAGGGGTGGCTAGGGGAGTGATGGCTGTGTCCAGGGGTGGCTGGGGGAGTGATGGCTGTGTCCAGGGGGTGGCTGGGGGAGTGATGGCTGTGTCCAGGGGGTGGCTGGGGGAGTGATGGCTGTGTCCAGGGGTTGGCTGGGGGAGTGATGGCTGTGTCCAGGGGCGGCTGGGGGAGTGATGGCTGTGTCCAGGGGGTGGCTGGGGGAGTGATGGCTGTGTCCAGGGGGTGGCTGGGGGAGTAATGGCTGTGTCCAGGGGGTGGCTGGGGGAGTGATGGCTGTGTCCAGGGGTGGCTGGGGGAGTGATGGCTGTGTCCAGGGGATGGCTGGGGGAGTGATGGCTGTGTCCAGGGGTGGCTGGGGGAGTGGATCTGCCGGTGCTGGGCAGGGGAGCGTCGGTACCACCGTCCCAGGTTGGTGAGTCTCAGGTTAGTTGTCAGTCTGGTGCCCCAGTGTCTGTTAGAGGTCTGCAGGAGGTGTATCAGGAATTTTGAGAAAATATTGTAGATAAGTGCAAAGACCAGCCAAAACTGTTTTATAAGTTCATAAATGGAAAGTTGAAAAATAGAGATGAGATTCAGAAAGTTAAAGTTAATGGTGAAATTTTTGATAGTATAAGTGAAATAGTAGAAGTGATGAATAACTGTTTCCAAACAGTGTTCACAAGGGAGAGTGAGTTTGAAGGTGTAGATGCAGTGCCGGGGAATAGAGTGGGTGGGTCTGGAGAGAATACAAACATCAGCAGATGAAGTTAGGAAATTATTGGAAGAATTGGATGCGAGGAAATCAGCAGGACCGGATGGTATATCAAATTGGGTGCTAAAAGAGTGTAACCAGCAAATAGCTGAAAAGTTGAGCAACTTGATTAATGTCTCGCTAGCACAAGGGAAGGTACCGAGAGACTGGAAGAGGGCTAACATCGTCCCAGTACATAAAGGAGGAAGTAAGGAGGACCCGTTGAACTATAGGCCAGTGTCATTAACAAGTGTAGTAGCAAAGATGTGTGAGAAAATTATTAAAAAAAACAGATGGGTGGAGTATTTAGAAGAAAACAGTATACTAACAAATAGCCAATTCAGATTCAGAGGAGGGGAGTCTTGTATAACTAATCTGATCAGCTTCTATTCAGGAGTAATTGATATAGTGCAGGAAAGGGACGGTTGGGCAGACTGTGTGTATCTGGACTTAAAGAAGGCGTTTGATAGAGTACCACACAAGCGATTAATATGGAAACTTAATCATGTTGGAGGTCTGGGTGGTTCAATATTGGATTGGATTATGGACTTTTTGACGAAGAGAGAAATGAAAACAGTAATTAGGAAAAATAAATCAAGCTGGATGGAAGTGACTGGTGGAGTCACCCAAGGATCTGTGCTGGCTCCGATTATGTTTGTAACTTATATTAATGACATGACAGAAGGGGTGACAAGCTATAGGAATGTGTTTGCTGATGATGCTAAAATAATGAGGAGGGTGGCTAATGAAGAAGACTGTGTAGCCCTGAGCCAAGATCTCGATAGAATGAGCGAATGGTCACGCAAATGGGAAATGACATTCATTACAGAGAAGTGTAGCGTGATTGAGTTTGGTAAGAGAAGTAGACGAATATCAGGGAAGGAATCATTGAAAAAAAACTTAGGAAAAAGATCTGGGAGTGACCATAACAGACTGGTTATCCTTTGGAAAACATATAGACCGGATAACTGGGGAAACATACAGTCTTCTTAGAAACATAAAAGCAGCATTTACATATTTAGATGAAGAAATGGTGAGGAAACTAATAACGTCGATGATACGTCCAAGACTGGAATATGCAGCGTTTGTGTGGTCACCTAGATTGAAGAAAGAAATTAGAAAGTTGGAAAGAATACAAACAACAGCGACTAAATTACCAGAAACTATGAGAGAATGTACTTATGAAGAAAGACTGGAGACATTGGGACTAACAGCACTGGAGAGAAGGAGAGAGAGAGGCGACCTAATAGCATTGTACAGGATACAAGAGGGAGTGGAGAAATTGGACAGGGAAGACCTAGTGGTGCGTGACAGAAGTGTGACAAGAGGCAATGGTAAGAAATTGAAGAACAACTGTAGGAGAGACATCAAGAAATACAGTTTTCCATAGAGAAGCATAACAACATGGAACGGACTTGACGAGGAGGCTGTGTGTGCAAAAATGATTCATGAACTTAAAGCCAAACTGGATAATAAGCGTTATGGAGACGGGACAGCACGAGCTTAGTACCGCTCTTTTCCTATATTTAACAACTAGGTAAAAACACACACACACACACACACACACACACACACACACACACACACCTTGATGTCCCTGTACTTGACAACGTTGAAGGAAGAATTGAAATGGACCTTGACGTTCTTCTCCGCCTATCTCTCTCCCCCTCCGCCGGCTGCCACCTCACTGCTGCCACTGCTGCCCAAGCCATCCTCCTGCAGTAGTAGTAGTAGTAGTAGTAGTAGAGGTGGTGGTAGTAGTAGTAGTAGTCATAGCTGGGCGTTATCGCAATACTTTATCGCTGATAACAAAATCGGGTTATCGGCCATCCGCTACCTATTTAAATATATATCGGTATCTTCATTACTTTTGTAACCAAACCAGCGATAATCGCTACTTTTTTCCACCTCTCAGAAAAGAAAAAAAACATTCATACTTAGATCATCAACATTAAAACACTAGGTTACTTTTTATGTTAGACTCAAAAATCAATATATCAAAGAGAAAACTCATTTAACTTTGCCCCCAAAATTATTATTCACTGCCTCAAATTTGATATACCATACTCGTTTGTGAGTATGCCATGGTATTGAAGGCACCCGGTGTTGTGTTATTTGGTGTCCCATCGTCATAAGCTGGCGCTTCTGTTTACAAACACTGGTCTCTCGTGAACTGCGCATGTTCAGACCAGTAAGCGTAACCCTCTACAATCTCAAAAAGCTTTTTAACACATTGAGAGTTGCTGGAAGGCTGAGTCAGACAAACAGTACCACCATCCTCGCTGTTTCTAGAACGACACTCTGTACATATAAATAGCTACATACAACTCGTACAGAGTGTCATTCTAGAAACAGCGGGGATGGTGGTAGTGGTACTGTATGTCTGATTCAGCCTTCCAGCAACTCTTAATTACGGTTAAAAAGCTTTGTGAGACTGTACAGGTGTACGCTTGCTGGTCGGAGCATGCACAGTTCACGAGAGACCAGTGTTTGTAAACAAAAGCACCAGCTTTTGACGGTGGGGACGCCAAATAACACAACACCAGTTCAGGCGTTTCTAGCATTACCGTCCATAGGTACGTGTCAACGTGTGGTTTTCAGGTTTGTAAGTTTTCTAAAATACAGATAATGAAAATTTGAATTCATCTATGATTTTTTATTTGAAATATCAATATAGTATCATTTTCGCCTATCGGACTTATCGCTAGCTAGTATTGGAATTGTGGATTTATATCGGGTATCGGGTATCGGTTATCGCCTATATTTGTGTCTCCAGTTAATGAATATTGGTTATCACCGATAAGGTTTTCCATTATCAGTTATCGGTTATCGGGAATAAGGTTTTCTGTTATCGTGCTCAGCTATGGTAGTAGTAGTAGTAGTGAACATCATAACCCTACACCCTCCCAGTGTTCCACAGCCGCCAAAAATGTTAGTTCTTGTCACACACAACTTTCTGACAGGCTTTAATTTTTTGCATATTTTTGGTGGTAATTTTGAGGAGTTTGTTGATCTCCATCCTCCTGAACCCTCTCGGACAGCCACAATCCTTAACCCTTTCAGCGAGGGTGTGGACAATAGTGGGTCACAGCTGGTGCCTGGGCTCACACCAAGGGTGTGGACAATAGTGGGTCACAGCTGGTGCCTGGGCTCACACCAAGGGTGTGGACAATAGTGGGTCACAGCTGGTGCCTGGGCTCACACCGAGGGTGTGGACAATAGTGGGTCACAGCTGGTGCCGTGGGTGTGGATAAGAATGGACAAGGCATTTTTTGACTTAGTGCGCCGTAAATTTTACTTGTTTGTGGTGAAGCAGGGTAAGCATGTGGTTTTCTTTCCAACAATACCCAGCCATGCTGCCTTGACTAATCATTGGTCAGTGTACGCCTTGTGCTAGCTTTGAGAAGATGTCCGCTAGACAGCCACCTCTTCTCACCTTACAGTGAATTTCATCCACGAGATGGGCCCTTTGACCTCAGCACCCACCACAGGCATCAGGAAGACCCGGAAGTTAAGTTTTTTGGGGTGTGTTTCACATAAACTGTATGCAAGTCTTAGTCATAGAAGGGAAGTCCACTGGGGGTGGAGAACTGTCTATAATAATGTGTTTTCAGTGATCCTAATTCAATTTTCCGTACTCGCTCTAGCAAAGGTTATTTTTATGGTCTTCAACTTAACGTCAAAGGGCAGTTAAGGGTATGTACTTTACAATGGTGCTTCAGTGAGTCACGTGAAATACATAGGAGTGAAGATATGAAAGGTTGAAGTGAGGTAAGTTTTTGCCTGAGTATGCCCGCGTGGGAGGACAGGCACGGCAAAACAAGCAAGCCACCGCTTTAAGGGTTAACAGACTTTTTTGACAGGCTTGAATTCTTTGTATATTTTCGTAGGTAATTTTGTGGACTTTGGAGTTGAGTGGGAGTGTTGGGATTCTTAGGGCATTGAGATGAGCTCTTCCACTCCTTCCCTGTTAATTTACATCCTCCTAAACCCTCTCGGGCGGCCACAGTCTTTAAAAATGTCAGCAGGTGTGAGGCAAGGTGTGTGAGGCAGGACAGAGCCACTCACCACACTGTCCAGCAAATACGAGGGCAGGAAAGGGTGAGGCCGCCCACTCTCTATGACGGTGGGCTGAGTGGTGGTGGTGGTGGTGGTGGTGGTTGCTGTACTGGTAGTGGTGGTGTTGGTGGCAGCCATGTGGTGGGGGTGGTGGTTGCCATAGTGGTGATGGTGGTGTTGGTGGTGATGGTGGTGGTTATAACATGTTGTTCTTCTTTTCTAACCTGTTGAATAAAAAAATATATTAAAAGTAGAACTAGTAGCAGAGAGAGAGAGAGAGAGAGAGAGAGAGAGAGAGAGAGAGAGAGAGAGAGAGAGAGAGAGAGAGAGGGGGGGGGGGGAGGGAAGACAGAGACCTACCTTATGAAGAAGCTTTTTTAGCCCGGTGGTGGTGGTAGCGTCGGGGACCATGTTTCTTAATGGTCCCTCCAAGCGAGAAAAATGAGAAAAAATCATCACTCACACAAACCATTTCATAATATTTATCAAAGCATTTGTGATCAGCATATGTATCATCTATTTTGGGGGGTTTATATCATGGCACAAATCTGGCCTGTCGCTGCTACACGGTAAAGCCACAAATTTGGCCCGTCGCTGCTACACGGTAAAGCCACAAATTTGGCCCGTCGCTGCTAAATGGTAAAGCCACAAATCTGGCCCGTCGCTGCTACACGGTAAAGCCACAAATCTGGCCCGTCGCTGTTACACGGTAAAGCCACAAATCTGGCCCGTCGCCGCTGCACGGTAAAGCCACAAATCTAGCACGTCGCTGCTACCAGGTTAAGTAATATCCCACTTATCATTATTAAGGAAGCAACACATGAATCACAGCATTTTGCATTATATAGACAGGTCTGGGGAATGTCAAACCAGTGGTCACCAGTAACCCGACACCAGCAACAGGCCAAATTTTTGCCCTGATATAAACCCAAAAATAGATGATGCATAAACTGATCACAAATGCGTTGATATGAATTATGAAATGGTTTGCGTGAGTGATTATTTTTCCTCATTTTTCATGCTTAGAGGGAGTGGCCTTCAAGAAACATGACCCCCGCAGCCACCACCACCACCACCACCACTGGGTCAATATCACGGTCCTGAACTCTACCGCCGCGCCAGTAACCTTTGCCATTCCCACCAAATAGTTTGACATATATAACTGCAGGTTAGATCTTTATCATGAAGCACCGATTAGATGTCTGGCTATAACGCAAAATACTGTACACTCAATAGATTATACATTGCGCTCGCTCTCTCTCTCTCTCTCTCTCTCTCTCTCTCTCTCTCTCTCTCTCTCTCTCTCTCTCTCTCTCTCTCTCTCTCTCTCTCTCTCTCTCTCTCTCACACACCAAATTTGTTCACTTTTTATATTTTTTTCCATTTTTCTCGGCTGTTATAAGCGATGCGACAAGGATACTCATGCCAGACCAGCGCACACCATGGACACACCTGCCCATAAAACCCCATTGACCGGCACCCTATAGTTTCAATGATATCGCAAAACACGTTCAATGTTTTGGAGGCGTTCGCTAAAATTATCTTGCCGACACAATTTTTGTTAATTTTCTCGGCCGTCATAAGTCACTTGACAAGGATATTTACACCACAGCTGCGCTGGGTACAAACACACAACACATTAAAGTCCCATCGACCTGCACCCTATAGTTTCAAGGATATCACAACATGCGTTCAGACTCTCGGTAAACCACGTTGCCGAGACACACCTTTTTTTTATTTTCTCGGCTGTCATAAGTTATTCGACAAGGATATTTATGCCACACCTGTGCTGGGTGCGAGCACACAACACATTAAAATCCTATCGACCTGCGCCCTATAGTTTCAAGGATATCAAAACATGCGTTCAGACTCTCGGTAACCTATCTTACCGAGACAAAACTTTTTGTTAATTATCTCAACCGTCATAAGTCACATGACAAGGATATTTACACCACATCTGCGCTGGCTACAAACACACAACACATTAAAGTCCCATCGACCTGTACCCTATAGTTTCAAGGATATCACAACATGCGTTCAGACTCTCGGTAACCTATCTTGCCGAGACACAACTTTTTTTTTTCTCCGCCGTCACAAGTCACACGACAAGGATACTCATGCCAGACCAGCACACACAATAGATGCACACACTCACAAAATCTCACTGCCCTGCACCCAACAGTTTCAACGGTATCGCAAAACACGTTGAATTTTTCCGACACTTTCGCTAAACTAATCTTGCCGACGCCAAACCATTTACCATTTTCTCTGCCGCCACAAGCGATGCGATAACGATACTTATGCCAGACCTGCACACACTGGAGACGCACACACTCGTACAATCCCATCGTTCTGCACTTTACAGTTTCAACAATATCGCAGAGTGCGTGTAAACTAACAGGACATTATCTTTGCCGACGCTCCCCTTTCAGACATTTTCTCGGCCGTCATGAGCGTTGTGACGAGGATATCTAGGCCAGGCCTGTGCAGACTACGGACGCACATTCTCACAAAGTCCCGTCAACATGTGCCTTAGGGTCTCCGGGATATGGCCGCCAGCGCACACAGGTACATGGGAATTACTGTGTTGGTTTAGGGTAAATATGGAGAATGACTACGCGCCTCCGATATTGCTCCCACAGCTTCCTTTCCTCCCTGCCTCTCTCTCTCTCTCTCTCTCTCTCTCTCTCTCTCTCTCTCTCTCTCTCTCTCTCTCTCTCTCTCTCTCTCT
Source organism: Eriocheir sinensis (assembly GCF_024679095.1). NCBI lineage: Eukaryota > Metazoa > Arthropoda > Malacostraca > Decapoda > Varunidae > Eriocheir > Eriocheir sinensis. The sequence goes on along the minus strand of NW_026111773.1, from coordinate 199,245 downwards.
CTCTCTCTCTCTCTCTCTCTCTCTCTCTCTCTCTCTCTCTCTCTCTCTCTCTCTCTCTCTCTCTCTCTCTCTCTCTCTCTCTCTCTCTCTCTCTCTCTCTCTCTCTCTCTCTCTCTCTCTCTCTCTCTCTCTCTCTCTCTCTCTCTCTCCCTCTCTCTCTCCCTCTCTCTCTCTCTCTCTCTCTCTCCCTCTCTCTCCCTCTCTCCCTCTCTCTCTCTCTCTCTCTCTCTCTCTCTCTCTCTCTCTCTCTCCCTCCCTTTCCTCCACTCTCTCCCTCCCTTTCCTCCCTTCCACCCTCTCTCTCTCCCTCCCTCCCTTTCCTCCACTCTCTCCCTCCCTTTCCTCCACTCTCTCCCTCCCTTTCCTCCACTCTCTCCCTCCCTTTCTTCCACTCTCTCCCTTCCACCCTCTCTCCCTTTCCTCCGCCACTCACCGGTGTGGAGGAAGGCCAGGCGCTCCTCCTCCCTTCTCTCCCTCGCCGCCGCCGCAGGGAGAAGGGAATAATAATAATAATAATAATAATAATAATAATAATAATAATAATAATAATAATAATAATAATAATAATAATAATAAGGGAGAAAAGGCGACGATGATGAACGAGGAGGCGGCGGCGGACACACTCTGGACGCCTTTGGCCCGGCGGTCTCTGCGCGGCGGCCCCCAGACCCAGGCCAGGACCAAGACGGGGCCGCCAGTACGCGTTGCTGTGCTCACCCGCTGATTTGTTTTATTTCTCTGGTTGTTTTGAGGCGTTTGGTTGATTTTCCGCCGCCTTGTTAGCCTGTAAACACCGGGCAGGAGGCGGCGGGGGCTGCTTTGTGCCGGCGGTCTCTGCGCGGCGGCCCAGACACAGAGTTATATCCAGCAGCGGCACTGATCGTCTGGCAGTGAAATGGCAGGATTTTTTTCTTTTCTACACTCCCACACGACCACCGCGTGTAACGAAACACACGAGAAATTAATCCAGACAAGGAAAGGTTTGCGGCGCCGGGGGTCGAACCCGCGACCAGCGTAACGGGAGAACCACTCCTCTACCAGTCGGCCAATCTCAAGGATATCACCACATGCGTTCAGACTCTTGCTAAATCATCTTGCCGACACTCAGCTTTTGTCCATTTTCTCGGCCGTCACAAGTCACTCGACAAGGATATTTACACCACATCAGCGCTGGGTACAAACACACAACACATTAAAGTCCCATTGACCTGCGCCCTACAGTTTCAAGGATATCACCACATGCGTTCAGACTCTTGCTAAATCATCTTGCCGACACCCAGCTTTTGTCCATTTTCTCGCCCGTCACAAGTCACTCGACAAGGATGCTCATGCCAGACCAGCGCACACAACAGACGCACACACTCACAAGGTCTCCCTGCCCTGCACCCCGCTGGCCCAGAGGGTTATGGGAGGCTCGCCCATTAGGCAAGGCAGCACCACAGCAGCATGGAGATACCTTAACACCTCCAGGTCCGGCAGTGACCGAGATTATCGAACACACCCTCATGATCGCCCGACTTTTTTCCCATCGCATTATGGATATAGAACTCCACGCAGCACATAGTTTTATTTTAATTCACAAATATTAATAATGATAACATAATGATTGACTTACACAGCAGTAATCGAACAAGGATTCACGTCACGTGTGTACACATACACACACACACACACACACACACACACACACACACACACACACACACACACACACACACACACACACACACATAAACACACACACACACACACACACACACACACACACACACACACACACACACACATAAGAACATAAGAACATAAGAACGCAGGAGTCTGCAAGAGGCCGGCAGGCCTGTACGAGGCAGCTCCTTTGACCCTAAGCTCCCGTGTATCTAACCCCACCTAATATCGCTGTCCATGAATTTATCTAGTCTATTTTTGAATGTGACAATTGTATTGGCACTCACCACATGACTGCTAAGCCTATTCCACTCATCCACCACCCTGTTAGTAAACCAATTTTTGCCTATGTCCCTGTTGAATCTGAATTTATCCAGTTTAAACCCTTTACTTCGTGTCCTACCCGGTTCTCTTACCAACAAAACCTTATGAATGTCTCCCTTATTAAAGCCCTTCATCCATTTATAAACCTCGATCATGTCTCCACGCACCCTTCGCCTTTCTAGAGAATGCAAGTTTAACTGTTTGAGTCTTTCCTCGTATGGCAAGTTTCTCAACCCCTGAATCATCTTAGTCATCCTCCTCTGCACCGATTCTAACATTTTGATATCCATTCTATAGTAGGGTGACCAGAACTGAACCGCATAGTCAAGATGAGGTCTAACTAATGCTAAATATAGTTTGAGGAAAACTTCGGGGCTTCTGCTGCTTACGCTCCTTGAAATAAATCCCAGTACCCTATTAGCTCGATTTCTAGCTTGAATGCATTGTGCCCTTGGACGGAGATCAGAGCTCACTAAGACCCCTAAATCCCTCTCGCACCCAGACCTACTTATGAGAGTGTCATTTAAGCAATAGTTATGTGAGGGGTTGTTCCTACCTACACTCAGAATACTGCAGTTCCCTACATTGAACTCCATCTGCCATTTATCCGCCCAGTCATATAATCTGTTGAGTTCACCTTGGAGAATACTAGCGTCCTGATCCGACTCAATTACTCTACCGATCTTGGTATCATCTGCAAATTTACTAACATCACTACTAATTCCTGTGTCTAAGTCATTGATATAAATAATAAACAAAAGTGGACCTAATACCGAACCTTGCGGGACCCCACTCGTAACACATCCCCAGTCAGATCTTTTACCATTGATTTGCACTCTTTGCTTCCTATTGCTAAGCCACGCCTTGACCCAGTTCAAAACTTTACCCTCTACTCCGTGAGCCTGTAATTTAAGCAACAGCCGTTGGTGAGGAACTTTGTCAAACGCTTTACTAAAATCAAGATAGCTTACATCATAATTTTCATATCTGTCAACCGCCTCAAATACTTTATTGTAGAAGGACAAGAGATTGGTGAGGCATGACCTACCTTTTGTGAACCCATGCTGCGAGTCGTGAATTAAGCTATGTTTCTCTAAATGCTCCCGAATGTTCCTGGCTATTATGGACTCCAGCATCTTCCCTATAACCGATGTTAAGCTAATTGGGCGATAGTTTGAAGCAACTGACCTGTCCCCCTTTTTAAAAATCGGCGTCACATTAGCAACTTTCCATAGGCTCGGCACATAGCCAGTATTTACCGACATCTTAAAGATGTCGGTTAGTGGGTCACTGATTATATCACCTAGCTCCTTTAATACCCTCGGAAATATCCCGTCAGGACCTGGCGACTTGTTCTTCTTAAGCTTATCTATCTCATCCTGAACGACTTGCCTGGTAATGATTATATCACTCAATTTATCGCCATCCCCGCCCTCGTACACCTGAACTCTTTCCGGTATAGTCGTTCGATCCTCCTGTGTGAATACTGAAAGGAAGTAGTCGTTCAACAATGTGCTCATATTTTCGTAATTTTCTACTAGCTCCCCTGTGTTTGATTTCAGCGGTCCAATTTTCTCCCGTGTTTTTGTTCTATACATCTGAAAGAAGCCCTTAGGATTACTTTTCGCCTTATTTGCTACTTTGATCTCATTGTTCTTTTTTGCTATCCTGGTGTTTTTCTTAACTAATCTAGATAGTTCGACGTACCGGCCCCTGAGATGTGTTTCCCCATTCTTTATTTTCTGATAAATTCCCTTCTTTAACCCAATCTCGTGTTTTAGTCCACGAGTCATCCACTTAGGATCATTGTTTTCTTTTCTAAGTGTTCGCTGTGGTATATGCTGTTCTTGCCCCTCTACTATTACTCTAACTAAATTATTGTAAGACATTTCTACCTGGTTCTCCTGGCTCTCCAATCCGCAGTTCTGGCCCTCATGAATCCCTAAATTATCCCAGTTTACCCCTTCAAGATGTCTTCTAAGCCCCTCGTAGTTTGCTCTTCTAAAATCTGGCACTAACACTGGGTTTGGTTCGCGGGTTACCGCCCAGTCTAAGCTAAAACGAACCGTTCTGTGATCACTATTTCCTAACTCTCCGCCCACCTCCAACTCACGTAGCAAGTTCCCATTATTGGTTAGGACTAAGTCTAATATGTTATCTCCTCTGGTAGGCTCAGTAACTACCTGCTTAAGGAAATTATCTTGTATATGTAACTTCAAGAAAGTCCTCGGCTTCCAGGTCACCCACTAGATCTTCCCAGTCTATATTCCTATAATTAAAGTCCCCCATTACGCAGACATTTCTACTTATACTCGCCCTGCCAATCTCCTGTAGTAATATAATCGTGTCCTGCCTGTTAAGGTTGGGTGGCCTGTATATAACTCCTAGAGTTAGTTTTTCTTTCCCTTTGTAAACGTCCACCCAAACTGATTCTGAATCCATGTTAGTTTTGACTGAGTTGTTAACTAAACATTTAAGTGAGTCTTTAACATATAGCGCAACTCCACCTCCCTTTCTGCCCCTTCTGTCTTTGTGAAACATCTGATAACCCGTTATTTCAAATTCTGACCTAAAATTTCTATTAGCAGTGTCTATCACACACACACACACACACACACACACACACACACACACACACACACACACACACACACACACACACACACACACACACACACACACACACACACACACACACACACACACACACACACACACACACACACACACACACACACACACACACACACACACACACACACACACACACACACACACACACACACACACACACACACACACACACACACACACACACACACACACACACACACACACACACACACACACACACACACACACACACACACACACACACACACACACACACACACACACACACACACACACACACACACACACACACACACACACACACACACACACACACACACACACACACACACACACACACACACAGAGAGAGAGAGAGAGAGAGAGAGAGAGATAGATATAGAGAGAGAGAGAGATATAGATATAGATATATATAAATATATAAATATATATATATATATATATATATATATATATATATATATATATATATATATATATATATATATATATATATATATATATATATATATATATATATATATAGGGGCAGGACAGGGGGAGTGTTAAGTGTGCAGGGCTTAGCTACAGGGGCGGGACATGGGGGGGAATCTGTTAAGTGTGAAGGGCTTAGCTACAGGGGCAGGACAGGGGGGGAGTGTGTTAAGTGTGCAGGGCTTAGCTACAGGGGCAGGACAGGGGGGTAGTGTGTTAAGTGTGCAGGGCTTAGCTACAGGGGCAGGACAGGCGGGTGTGTTAAGTGTGCAGGGCTTAGCTACAGGGGCAGGACAGGGGAGTGTGTTAAGTGTGCAGGGCTTAGCTACAGGGGGAGGACAGAGGGAGTGTGTTAAGTGTACAGGGCTTAGCTACAGGGGCAGGACAGGGGGGAGTGTGTTAAGTGTGCAGGGCTTAGCTACAGGGGCAGGACAGGGGGGGAGCGTGTTAAGTGTGCAGGGCTTAGCTACAGGGGCAGGACAGGGGGATTGTGTTAAGTGTGAGGGCCTAGCTACAGGGGCAGGACAGAGGGTGTGTTGTGTGAAGGGCTTAGCTACAGGGGCAGGACAGGGGGGTAGTGTGTTAAGTGTGCAGGGCTTAGCTACAGGGGCAGGACAGGGGGGGAGTGTGTTAAGTGTGAAGGGCTTAGCTATAGGGGCAGGACAGGGGGGTAGTGTGTTAAGTGTGAAGGGCTTAGCTACAGGGGCAGGACAGGGGGGGAGTGTGTTAAGTGTGCAGGGCTTAGCTACAGGGGCAGGACAGGGGGGGAGTGTGTTAAGTGTGCAGGGCTTAACTACAGGGGCAGGACAGGGGGGGAGTGTGTTAAGTGTGCAGGGCTTAACTAGGGTTGAGGGCAAGGAGGCGGAGGCGTTAGTGAACGGTAATAGTAAAATGCGTCGAGGTGGGGCCCTCCACTGAAGGCTGCATAACCCTCTGGCATGGTCCTTCTTGCCCTTTGACACGGCGCAGTGGTTTGAGGAACGGAGAAGGCACACGGTGGAGGGGAAGGCGTGGCTGGGGGTGGAGGAGAAGGCGTGGCTGGGGGTGGAAGGGAAGGCGTGGCTGGGGGTGGAGGGGAAGGCGTGGCTGGGGGTGGAGGGGAAGGCGTGGCTGGGGGTGGAGGGGAAGGCGTGGCTGGGGGTGAGCAGCAGCACAGGACTGGACACCTGCCCGCGGCGCCGCCTTGGTGCTGTTCACACTTACCCAGGCAGCCTCTCCCTGCATGCCGCCCTGCCCGCGGCGCCGCCTTGGTGCTGTTCACACTTACCCAGGCAGCCTCTCCCTGCATGCCGCCCTGCCCGCGGCGCCGCCTTGGTGCTGTTCACCCTTATCCAGGCAGCCTCTCGCTGCATGCTGCCCTGCCCGCGGCGCCGCCTATGTGCTGTTCACCCTTACCCAGGCAGCCTCTCCCTGCATGCTGCCCTGCCCGCGGCGCCGCCTTGGTGCTGTTCACCCTTACCCAGGCAGCCTCTCCCTGCATGCTGCCCTGCCCGCGGCGCCGCCTTGCGGTGTTCATTCCTACTTGCAGATTAATCACTTATGTAACGAGGTTCTCCATGTTATAACACGATCAAAATGGCTTCACTGCGTCCAAACATATACAAGTTACGTTCAAGGGACATGTCTTTAATAGTATCTTACATTGCTGCGCCGATCCGTGTCAAAGTGTCCAGCGTTACTATACCTCCGTCGCTCGCGTCCTGGACTCAACAATTTATTTGACATGAATGTGGAGGTGTTCTGGTTAATGTCTGGACAGGGTGAGGCCCTCTGCCGAACCACGCTTGTAAACATAAGAACATAAGAACATAGGAAAACTGCAAGAGGCCGGGTGGCCTACACAGGGCAGCTCCAGAATCCCCCCCACTACTAACGGTGGGTGAGGTGTAGTCACAGGGGTTACAGGTAGAGGCTTGATCCTCGTTATACCGGCGGTACCCAGGCACGCACCCAGCACCCCGTCACCTTACTGCACCCACACCTCACTGCCACCTGTCGTCCTCGTCCATGTAGCTATCCAGTCTACTCTTAAAACAAGCTATCGTCCCTGCACTAACTATGTGATTGCTGAGTCTATTCCATTCCCCCACCACCCTATTACTAAACCAATGCTTGCCTATATCTCTCTTAAATCTATACTTTTCTAATTTAAATCCATTACTGCGAGTTCTATCCTGCTGGCTAATTTTCAGTACTTTACTTATATCGCCTTTGTTGTAACCCTTGACCCATTTGAATACTTCTTTCAGATCTCCCCGCACTCTTCGTCTCTCTAGTGAATGTAAGTTTAGATGTTTCAGCCTATCTTGATATGGGAGGTTCCTCAGCCCCTGAATCATCTTGGTCATCCTCCTCTGAACTGATTCTAGCAAGTTGATGTCCATTCTGTAGTGTGGGCACCAACACTGGACAGCATAATCTAAGTGTGGCCTAACTAACGCTAAATAGAGTCTGAGGATGACCTCTAACTGCAATGCATTAGTTCACCTCTGTAAGTACCTGCACGACACTGCCTCGATGACTGAGCGGGCCTGTAAGTACCTGCACGACACTGCCTCGATGACTGAGCGGGCCTGTAAGTACCTGCACGACACTGCCTCGATGACTGAGCGGGCCTGTAAGTACCTGCACGACACTGCCTCGATGACTGAGCGGGCCTGTAAGTACCTACACGACACTGCCTCGATGACTGAGCGGGCCTGTAAGTACCTGTACGACACTGCCTCGATGACTGAGCGGGCCTGTAAGTACCTGCACGACACTGCCTTATGCACTAAACTGCTCTGTAAGTATGGACACGACTTTGTCTTATTTCTCAGCTGCTTCGGTGAAACTTTTGCTGCTTCCTTAGTCATTCCGTGGTGGAGTGGTTAGCGTGTATAGCTACAAATTCACGGGCATGGGTTCGAATCCCGGCCCGGGCAGTTGGCGTGCAACTCAACCACATGTTCATCATCTCTTTCCAGCTGGTCGATAAACGGATAGCTGGGGAAACCTGGGGAAGCTAAACTGTGGTAACCCGGGTGTCACAAACTGTCGCTAAATAGGCTTCCTCGAGGCTCGGCGTTCAGCCTCGTCTCCGCCAGTTCTCCCCTTCCCGGATGCTGTCCATACCCAAGGCCTCGTCCGCCCTCGCATGATGTATGCACCTCATATAAGGGGGGGCTCCGCTCACACAACCCTCTTGGACAAAGTACAGTGAAAGGCTCTTCGTCTCATCAACTCCCCTCTTACTGACAGTCTTCTATCTCTTAAATTCTGACTGACGCAGTGTTGCCTCTCTTTCTCTCTCTTACCGATATTTTTCTGCTAGCTGCTCTTCAGAACTTGCCAACTGCATGCCTCCTCCTCGTTGTGCGTCCCCGTTGCATACGCCTTTTTACTCCTTCTCATCCCTATTATGTCCCAATCCCGTGTCCCGGCCTCCCAGTGTGTCTTTTCAAGCAGTATTTTTCTTAGTGAACGAACCGTTGCCAGAGTCACGGCTGCTTCCAAAGTGTGTGTGTATCTCCACCTTTTTGAGGAGGTTTGGGCAGGCAGTGTTTGCTGGACCGGTGCAGTTGTCGAGGTTATGTAATGTTAAGTAACAGACAATGTGGGTTTTAAAAGAAAATAGCCATTACACACTTTATTGACCAAAATGCTACAAGATCAGGGAAACAGAGAATTTACAATAATTAGTATTTTTCTTGGTGATAAAAACCCTTTTGATACCCAAGATCATGAAATACTGCTGAGGAAATTACAACATTGTGGTTTACAGAATCCTGAAAAGTCTGTTCAGGAGTTGTGTAAACGATACGAGTGAGTGCGCCGTAAACACTGGTGTGATGGTAACAACATCTGCTGAAAGCCCTCAAGGGTGCCTCAAGGTTACATTAGGCCTTCTTTTATTTAGCTTATATCTCTATGACACTGTCGATAACAAACAGGAAAATCACTCTGCATATGTTGATGGCACCAGCATCATCCGCGCTGGGTCTGACATTCCTTTGTCAAAAATATAAATAAAAAAATGAATAAATTCAGACGCGGAGCTCAAATTAGTATGCACCCGGCTACTGACAAAGGGCCTGCAATGTACGTAAAGCACACCAACTGACTTTTGCATGTAATCCACAATGTAATGTTCACTTCAGTGCAGAAACATGCAGTCACGGCACACCGAGACCCAGCTCTGTTAACCACCATGGGATATGTGTTGACATGAATCAGTGTAGCGTAACCTCTCTAAATCCTCGGCCATGCTACACAGACTTAAGCATTGCCACCATGTGGAACTGTCTCTAAATGTACAAAAGACGCACTAACTGTTATTTGCAGGTAACAAACAATGTAATGGCCGTTCCAATATAGATATATGATGTCAAAGCACACACATAAATGATAATTACCGTGGAATATATATTGACCTAACTCAAAATGCATCACCCACACTTCAAGTAACACCACCAAAGCCTCAGCGATACTAGACAGAGGAAAACATTTGCTGACATGTGAACAGTGTTAACACTACGCCATGGGGTGCTGTGCCCATACCCACACTGCTGGCCCGTAGTGTGGGGCATTGATAACATGGGAACAGTGTTAACACCACGCCATGGGGTGCTGTGCCCATACCCACACTGCTGGCCCGTAGTGTGGGGCATTGATAACATGGGAACAGTGTTAACACCACGCCATGGGGTGCGGATTGAACTCTCCGAACACTTATAAGATACTGGCAGCAAGTGTGACATGGAACAGCTCTACAGTCACACCCTGAACCACCATGTGTTCCCGCACCGCAGGGGGAGGCTCCGCAAGGAAATAAAGGAAGGAGCCTGCAGAGCACTTCCCGACGAGGAGGAAAGTGGAAGTGGATCCAAAGACATAATGAGAGCACGGAGGGAAAGCCGCCCCGATCCTCCCCTTTTAAAGGCGTCTGTGTCCTGGAAGGTACACACACAGGCGAGGAGAGGCTGTTCCAGAGCGAGGGGAAGGAGCGACCGGAGACGCTGGCTAACCCTTGCATGAGGGATTGGGACAGCAGAAGGGTGAGCCAGAGCAGGAAAGCTTGTGCAGCGAGGCCGCGGGAGTATTGGGCAGAGAGTCACGTGTTTCATATATCCCGTGTCTGCACCTCAGTAACAGGGCACTGATGAGTTCATTAGCGTGATTATATTTGTAAATATATACAGAAAGAGAGGTGGGGAGAGAGAGAGAGAGAGAGAGAGAGAGAGAGAGAGAGAGAATCAAGGCGGTGCAATACAAAACCTTACAAACACTTAATCCAGACTAACACAACACAACATTATGGGCACACACGACCTATTTTTTCTCAACATTCCTTACTCTCAAAGTCCACGGTATTCTTGCCCGTCCCTTAGTAACAAACTTTCTTCCTTTCCTGTATCTCATTCTCTTCCGCCGTCTTTTCACGCCCTTTTGCTCCTCCTCCAAGTGTTCCTCCAGGCAGCGCACTATGAGATGAGCGCCTTCTCCAACTTTTACGCCTTCGAAGTCTCCTCCAAAGTATGCAGAGACTGTGCCTGGCGACAGCTTTCCCCGCACCTCCTTGGAATCAACACACAGCTGCCTAAAAATGGCTATCAGTGCCTTAGTGCAAAGCTGATCATCCTGATGTGAAGTGATCTGCTGTTTTTCTGCAAGCCACCCAAGGAAAGCGTTCTTAAAACAGAACCCTGTGGGAACTGTGACTTTCCACTCCCGATTAACAAACCAGGTGCAGTGGTGTTTCATGTCCTGTGGCATCCACGGCTCGGCCTTGAGGCAGGAAAGCAGAACTTTCCCCATTATGAAGACACGCCGTTGGATGGGGGACAGTCCCTTCAACACCTCTGCCTCTGTCAGGGCAAAACTGCAACGCCACGAGCCGTCAGCAGTATTGCTGACATGGAATGTTTCGGGTGTGATTGTCATGAGCTCTGGTTTTGCTATTGCGCCATGCCATGGCAGCTCCAGTACGGGCACGAGGTCCACGCCGACCAGGAGGAGGGGATATTCTTTCCCCTGCCAGGCCAGGGCGAGGGCCACGCCCACCTGCGTGCTGCTCAGGCCGGGCGGAACGAAGCTCAGCCTTTTATCCTGCAGTGTGTACCCTGCGAGACACTTCTGCAGGAGAAGGAACAGCTTGTCCATCAGGTTGTTCCCCTGAAGACCCGGCGCGTCGGCCACCACTGACAGTGTTTTTGTTCCTTTTCCTTTCGACAACACTTCCGGCGTCTCTAATATTTCGACCTCGACGTCCTTTCCCGTGAAGAGAACGTTGACGTCGAACTCGTCGGGGCAGTATATTTTTGACCCATCTTCTGAGCTGCCCACCAGCCTCAGCTCGCCGCTGTACAGACTGTCTTCCTCAGCAATCTTCTTAATGATGGTCCGCAGCTCCTTCATCACTGCTGCCTTCACCTTGCGGGCCTCGCCACGGGAAAAATCCACACGAACTTCATGAGCCTTCTGCCACAACTCCTTGACTCCGATGGCCTTCATGAGCCTGCATGTGACTCGCTCTGGGTCGTGGCGATCAATAGGCGACAGGGAGTCTCGTTCCTTGCAGCCAAGCTTCTTGTATCTCTGGAGGTAGGCGTTATAGTTGAGACTTGCCTGGTCGGCGGTGGTGCCCGCACGGCAGGGGAGTTTATGCGCCTCGTGTAGTGCCAGCAGCTGCTCGGTGCTCTTGTGGCCGAACATGGCGGCCAGGTGGCGGGGCGTCTGGTCGTACCTGTCAGGGAATAGAGACAAATGATGGGGAAGCTCACAGGTCACCGCGATACCTCGCGCCATGACGCCACACTTGTTAACTAGGCAAGTTATTATTGACGGCAAATTTACATCAAATAAGGCAGCCCAAGAGAAAACAAAGCAACCTATCGCCACGACGGGGGCGTAGTTATATCTCCTACACATCCACAATAACTGGAGCGCTGCCATATTTAATACACATAGTCCGTCATCTTTCCTTCACAAAACATGCATCCAGAACAATTCCTGCACAAAAGCTGAGCACCCAGCGGACCTCCTACACAAAGCGGTGCCTCCGCCCGTGACTGTACAGTTATCGTGTCGTATCTCCTACCGAGTTATATACAAAAGTACAGTGCAAACGAATGCGAAGTTTTTGCAGAGGTAACACAGTTGCGTTATGCAAGAAGGAGTAACAAAGGCTGGAGAGTATTAGCAACATAGGTATATCAAATGAAACTGTAAAACACGTTAGAATTGGTTTTCGTGAGCACATTCATTTCAAGGAACTGTTTGAATGAATAACTCAAGCCTGCCATGAATGATAATACGAGGAGAGGGACATTTCACAGGGTTATAATGTGCTGCTGCCACGAGGGTAGCCATGCAAGCTGCACAGGCGGCAGCGTGTCGGCATGGCGGAAGAACCGCTGTCCACGACCGCACTGGAGCACAAGATAGAAGTAACATATACAATACGCCAACAGATAGGAAAGCGATCTTGCCGAATTTGAATTTTGAAAATGACGGACAGTTTGGGAGCTAGGAGCTTACTAATAATTTTGAAAAAATAGCGGGAAAAAGTCAGGAGGATCAGTACCTCCATATGAATCTAAATCATTTATAAGCTTTTCAACCTCAGATGATTGGAAAGCAAATGGTCATTGTAGGTTCAAGAAAACAAGTACTGGGTAATGTAACCTCGGCGTTACTCTGCTTGCTCTTAAACACGGAGGACAACGTGTTAGCTTTTACAGCAGGATCATCAGCAACGGAGCCATCATCCTTACACAGAGGAAGAAGAGGAGACTCTCTTCCAAACAAGGACTGTTTTAAAGCAGTCCACCATTTGTGTGGCTGAGTAGCACCAGTGATTTCAAGCAGAACATGGATGAGCGATTCAACGGGACATGATGCAAGAAAAAACTATTCCATTCAGTCTTACCAAAATCTTGGCAGACCCCATCAACATCAATACGCGATTTGAGAAATACCTTACGTGATGTTGTAATATCTGGCACAGGAAAGTGAGTCTGAATTCTGCCTGAGAGTGTAGAATGGTCAGAAGTACCTTTAGGAAGAACTACATCACCTTCATCCACCCGAGGGGCATCTGTCAGCACGAGATCAAGACGGTTCTCCGAGACGCGAGTGTGGACTGATACAAGCTGATCACAGCCAGTAAGATTAGCGAAATCTAGTGCAGCTTTGCCAGCTTGATCAGTGGGAGACAATGACAACAGCCATTCTTTGTGATGGACATTAAAATCACCAAGAAACACGAACGAGGCTTTCCTGTCAGATTCCTGGATATTTTCTACGGCTGTAAGCAGACAATCATACATACTATTATCTGAGCTCCAATTACGATTTAAACTAAAAACAAGAAAATTATTAAAACGGCAAGAAATCTTAACAGTCATGATCTCATGACAACCACATTCATGGCAGGAAAGACGATGAGCATTAAAACGAGAGCATATATACGCACACACATTCCTTGAGCTCTGGGCATAGATTTACGTCTAAGTAAATATGGCTTGTTAGTTAAAACCAGGAATAGTAAGTTCAGACACATGCATCATATTAGAAACAAGAGTTTCAGAGCAACATGTGATGTAATAATTGGCTGTGGAAAAAGAGAGGTCATATAAATTAGCTTTCGAGCCACGAACATTGGAGCAAAGAATTCTGGCATGCATATTGGCAGGACCGGGGTTAGAACGAACGTCACCGGACATAATGACTAGAACACGAGATGAAATGAATAAAACAATAACAGAAACAAAAAATATATAATAAAATGTGAAATAACAATAAAACCCGGAGATTCTTAGCACCCTCTGGCCATTTAAGGCCTGCCGGGGACTGAGGGCCATGACCAAAAGACTGCCCATATAAAAAAAAATACACCAAAACTACATGTTAACAGCGGTGACTTAACCCGATAGCAGCAGGGATCATGTTTCTTAATGGTCCCTCTAAGCGAGAAAAATGAGAAAAAATCATCCCTCACACAAACCATTTCATAATATATATCAAAGCATTTGTGATCAGATTATGTATCATCTATTTTTGGAGGTTTATATCATGGCACAAATTTGGCCCGTCGCTGCTACACTGTAAAGCCACAAATTTGGCCCGTCGCTGCCACCGGGTTAATAATACGCGAAAGACCTCCAAACACTTGGGGGCTGAGAGACTGACAGTGGTGAGGAAGGCCGCACCACTGTAGATCCAGCCTCGTGAAAGAAAGAAAGAAGATAATCAGGGAAAGGAAAAGAAAAGAGCAGCTCGGGGAGGCTGAGGACGCTGCACACCTCATCCAGAAAGATTTGCCCCTACTGCCTCTCTTCTGTCCCCTCTCTAACCTGAATCCTCAACGTAGGCAAAAAAATATTACATAATATAACTTCATCACGTGACCCGCCACTTTTCTGCTCCACGCTACGAAGGTTTGTGAACCTTTACAAGATCTCGATGGACAGACACATGAACAGACTGCACCGCCTTATCCAGTGAACCTCCCGATGGTTTCGGCTCCTCTACCGGTGCCTCCATGGCCATCACCAAAACGTCCAGTGACTAAGTAAGAACTGCTGCATCAGCTGAGAAAAACAGACCAGTATCCTGCTACTGCCACTACATGCTCCACGATGACGCGGCACCATAGCAGCCTAATACCCAGCCCCTGCACGTGTTGAAGAGGGATGGGGAAGGACGCAGCGCTGCCTCACACCCGTGCCACTACATGCTCCACGATGACGCGGCACCATAGCAGCCTAATACCCAGCCCCTGCACGTGTTGAAGAGGGATGGGGAAGGACGCAGCGCTGCCTCACGCCCGTGCTAATAGGAAGGAAGCTTCCCTCACACCTCACAGCACCATCACTCCCACAGTGCAGGGCAGTCATTTGGCTAAGACTCTTGGCATGAATCTTTTGAACTTGTAGGAGGTCTTAGACTGCCACACGGTGCACTGAGTTGAACGCATTCTTGAAATCGACATACCAATCAATAACACATCGCATAATTCTCACTCCCAGAGTACAGGCAAGTCAACAGGCTAACAGTCATTCCTAGCGAGGCAGGGAAATAAGCCTCAACTATTCTTTGTCGAAAGTTGCGTTCGTCTGAACCGAGACTGATCAGATCTCTTCCACTTCAACAACTGGTTGCGAGTCTATATGAGGAACGAAAGGCCAAACACCTTTCCTGGCACACTGAGCAGTGTAATGCCGCCGTGAATGCTTCGTTCATAACGTTCCCCTTTATTCTTTCCAAATAGGGACGATCACCAACCTCTTAGCTTACTTTTTTCTACACTTTTTTTGTTGTTGTTGCCCTTGAGCTGCTTCCTCTCCCTTAAAAAAAAGTAAATATATAAAGGGGCTACCCAAAAGTTGAGGTTGCCCACAGGGTGGGAGACAATCCCGAGTCGCACACAATGTTCGTCGATTGATCCTGCCATGAAGTACTCTGGATGGACAGGGGCCTGCATGGGAGCCTGTTCGGAGGGACCCCCGGGGTTACCATCAGAGGGTAGGCGAGGCGACCCCCCGCTCCCGGCGTATTGATTGATCAATTGTTTTGGCCCACCCCAAGCACTGGGAATGGGGGGCTGGACTGAGTAGAGGCCTTGAGCAGGGACATGCCACCCCTGAGAGGGTAAATTAATCGCCCGCCTACCCAAACAGTGTTGTTAATAAAATATCTCTTCTTTGCTCCTTACTTTGGTTATGCTGTCGGCAGCCATTTTGTCTTCTCTTTATTAATTTTACTTCCTAGCAGTCCTGCTAAGTACTGGGTGAGAAAGGATTGGCTGACTGAAAGGTTTAATGCATTCATTCACGTACACAATTGGTATTCAGAAAGGCAATGGAGAAAGTATATTAAAAATAACTATCTTGCCAGTGGGTCCCCTCGTTCATTCAGTGGTAGGGATGGGCAGAACCGTTAATTTGAGTACAGGGAGTACCGGTACAGAAAACTCAGGTACCGTTAATATCGGTACCATTGCTGGTACCGCAGAGTATTTTTTTTTTCCTAATGACGTCTGATGAAATTTCTTATTAAATTTTCCGTAGAGAAAACTCTCTCTCTCTCTCTCTCTCTCTCTCTCTCTCTCTCTCTCTCTCTCTCTCTCTCTCTCTCTCTCTCTCTCTCTCTCTCTCTCTCTCTCTCTCTCTCTCTCTCTCTCTCTCTCTCTCTCTCTCTCTCTCTCTCTCTCTCTCTCTCTCTCTTCGTTTCACGAATGTAGACAGGTCGAAATTGTTTATGATCGATGACGCTTTGCGAACGAGGAACAATGGCATAAAACGAAAATGTAGATAAGTAAATTCTGACTGCACCAAATTTTTCTTCACCAACATTCTAGTGCGAGAATGGAATAAGCTACCACCGTCAGTGGTCCAGTGTAACACGAGTGACTCCTTTAAAAAAACGCTCGCCCGTCTAATTCCTTGAACTTAATATTAGCTAGAGTTGAAATGCAATGTTCTTGAGCCATCTAATTAATGTAGACTCAATTAGGTTTAAGGACAGACCACCTAGTCTTAACCATGGGGTCTTTGTGGTCTGATTTTCTATGTAAATCTATGTAAATTTCTCTCTCTCTCTCTCTCTCTCTCTCTCTCTCTCTCTCTCTCTCTCTCTCTCTCTCTCTCTCTCTCTCTCTCTCTCTCTCTCTCTCTCTCTCTCTCTCTCTCTCTCTCTCTCTCTCTCTCTCTCTCTCTCTTCTTTCTTCTCTCTTCTTTCTTCTTTCTTCTTTCTTCTCTCTCTCTCTCTCTCTCTCTCTCTCTCTCTCTCTCTCTCTCTCTCTCTCTCTCTCTCTCTCTCTCTCTCTCTCTCTCTCTCTCTCTCTCTCTCTCTCTCTCTCTCTCTCTCTCTCTCTCTCTCTCTCTCTCTCTCTCTCTCTCTCTCTCTCATAATTAGAGATATGAGGGCATAATTAGAGACAAAATTGTGAGTTACCTTGAAAGCCACTCATTATTTGGGGACTCACAACATGGCTTCCGAAACAAAAGATCCTGCCTATCAAATCTATTAACCTTTTATAACGACCTCTTCACTGTTTATAACGTAACCAAATCACTGGACGTAGTCTATCTTGATTTCCAGAAAGCGTTTGATAAAGTCCCGCATCATAAATTACTTTACAAATTAAAGCAAATAGGTATTGACGGTCAGGTAAACCAATGGATTGCGAATTGGTTGAGCAACAGACAACAAAGAGTAGTGATTGACGGATTTAACTCAGAGTGGGCGCCGGTCACTAGTGGCGTCCCTCAGGGCTCGGTTCTTGGCCCAGTGCTCTTCATTATTTACATCAACGACGTGGATGTTGAACTCAATAACCGCATTAGTAAATTTGCAGACGACACAAAGATTGGTAACTCGGTTCTCACTGACAAAGACAGGCAAAGCCTCCAAGAGGATTTGCACAAAATTTCAGCTTTGTCGGATAGATGGGAGATGCCCTTTAACGTAGACAAGTGCCAGGTCCTTCAAGTTGGAACGAGGAATAAGAAGTTTGATTACGAAATGCGCGGCGTTAAACTCAAAAGCGTTCAATGCGTCAAGGACTTGGGGGTCAAAAGAGCGTCAAACCTCAAATTATCACAGCAATGCATCGATGCAGCAAATAAAGCGAACAGAATGTTGGGCTTCATTAAAAGAAACTTTTTATTTAAGAATAAAGATGTAATACTCCCGCTCTACAATAGTTTAGTCAGACCCCACTTGGAATATGCGGTACAGTTTTGGTCTCCCCACCCTGCAAAGGATATTGCTAAATTAGAAGGTGTTCAGCGTCGGGCAACGAAAATTATCCCTTCCTTGCGCAACAAATCCTACGAAGAAAGGCTTTCTACCCTCAACATGTTCTCTCTTGAGAAACGTCGCCTCCGAGGAAAATTGATCGAATGTTTTAAAATACTTAATGGTTTCACGAATGTAGACAGATCAACATTGTTTATGATCGATGACACTTTGCGCACGAGGAACAATGGCGTAAAACTCAGATGTAGACAAGTAAATTCAGACTGCACCAAATTTTTCTTCACCAACGTTGTAGGGCGAGAATGGAATAAGCTCCCACCATCAGTGGTCCAGTGTAACACGATTGACTCCTTCAAAAATAAGCTCGACCGTCACTTCCTTCAACTTAATATCAACTAGAGTAAAAGTGCAACGTTTTGGAGTCTTCTGATTAATGTAAAATCACTTAGGTTTAAGGACAGACCACCAAGTCTGGACCATGGGGTCTGTGTGGTCTGATTTTCTATGTAAATCTATGTAAATGTTAATCTCTCTCTCTCTCTCTCTCTCTCTCTCTCTCTCTCTCTCTCTCTCTCTCTCTCTCTCTCTCTCTCTCTCTCTCTCTCTCTCTCTCTCTCTCTCTCTCTCTCTCTCTCTCTCTCTCTCTCTCTCTCTCTCTCTCTCTCTCTCTCTCTCTCTCTCTCGCTCTCTCTCTCTCTCTCTCTCTCTCTCTCTCTCTCTCTCTCTCTCTCTCTCTCTCTCTCTCTCTCTCTCTCTCTCTCTCTCTCTCTCTCTCTCTCTCTCTCTCTCTCCACTGAATGAAGTGAATGTTTAATTTTTCCATAGAAATTAGCATATATAAAGTGACTATGGATGGATTCATATAGTCTAATAACGATAACAGTATAAATATATATATATATATATATATATATATATATATATATATATATATATATATATATATATATATATATATATATATATATATATATATATATATATATATATATATATATATATATATATATATATATATATATATATATATATATATATATATATATATATATATATATATATATATATATATATATATATATATATATATATATATACAAAATACGCATGAAAATAAATTAAATTTGTATTATAATAAATATAAAATGCACATACAATAAAGGGAAATTTATTGTTAAATATATATAAAATACACATAAAGAATAATGTAAAAAAAAAAAATGTATCAAAATATATATACTGAATACACTTAAAAGCAATTTAAATTTCTATGAAAATATATATACAAATATAGAAAATTATGTGAAAATACGTATAAAATATATACACAAATACACCCTAAAATAATGGAATTTCGTTTCAAAATAAAATAAACAGGTACCCAAATGAAAAGAATGTATATATGTAGCAAAATAAATATACAAAATTAACATAAAATAAGGAACATTTGTATAAAAATATATGAAAAAAATACACAAAAATGATTTAAATTTGTATGAAAATAGATATACAAAATACATATATATTTAAGTTAATTTGTATTGAAATACATATAAAAAATACATATAAAATAATGTAAATTTGTATGAAAATATATAAACAAAAGCACATAAAATAACGTAAATTTTAATAAATGGATATATACAAATACATATTAATAATGTATCAATGTATAAAAAATATATACAAAATATAGAGAGAATAATGTAAATATTGCATGAAAATAAATACAATAGAAATATTAATTGCAAATAAATGTAAATTTGTAAAAATGTACAAAAGATACAAATACCCTTAAAATAACGAATATTTATATAAAATATATACACAAATAACAATACACATAATAAATTAATAAATTTGTGTTAAAATAAATATAAAATGCATATAAAATTAGGCATATTTTGTATTGAAATTCCTTAATGCAAAATACACATAAGACAAATGTAAATTTGAGTCAAAATATATATTGCATACATATAAAATAGATTAAATTTCTATAAAATATAAAGGTATACAAATACAACATAATGTAATGTAAATACGTATAAATTTATATATACAATATACATAAATTAACGTAAATTTCGAATAAAACTATATACAAAAAATACACAAAGTAATTTTAATTTGTATGGAAAATGAATACTAAAATACACATAAAATATGTTAAATTTGAATTTAAAAATGTATAAACAAAATATATAAAATGACGTAAAGTTGTATGAAAATATTTAAACAAATACACATAAAATAGCAATAAGTTTGTATAAAAATATATATAAACAAAATACACATTAAATAATGCAAATATATATATAAAAAAAATGTACAAATAATACACATATAATAATGTAAATTCGGTATCCAAAATAAATCAACAAATTATCAATAAAATAAAGTGAAATTTGTATGAAAAAAATATAAAATACATAAAAATAATGCAGAAATTTCTATAAAATATATAGTACAAAAATGCACACAAAATAAAATTTAAATGTGTAATAAAATAAATATATTGCAAAATACAAAATAAAATAAGGCAAATTTGAATAAAAAAAATACAGAATACACATAAAATGATGCAAAATTTGTATAAAAACAATTAAATAATAAAATGAGCATAAAATAAAGTAAATTTGTAAAAAATTACTATAAAAACACGATTAATAATGTAGAATGCACTTATAAAATATATGCTGTATGCAAAATAACATATGAAATAAGTCTTCTAAATTTCAGTATCGATCAATAAGTAAACAAAATACCAATAAGGCAATGTAATTTGAGAAAGAAAATATAAGTATAGAAAATACACAGAAAAATAACTTGTAAATAGAAATACAAATATACACATAAAATACTTTTAAAATTGAATGAAAATAAATATACAAAATAAACATAAAAAAGGTAAATTTATAATGATATATATATATATATATATATATATATATATATATATATATATATATATATATATATATATATATATATATATATATATATATATATATATATATATACAAAAACACACATAAGCTAATGTAAATTTCTATAATAATATATATTAAAGCCATACACATTAAATAAAACGATATACGTATGAAAAATATATATACAATGTTATATAAAATAAAAGTAAATTCGTATCAAAATAAATTAACAAATACCAATAAATAATATAATTTGAGTGAAAATAAATATACAAAATAACACATGACATAATCTAAAATTTGTATTTAAAATGTTTGAAATACCCCCAAAATATTTTTTTAATATATATACAAAATACCATAAAATATTGTAAATTTGTTTAATATTATAAAAGAAATACACATAAAGTAACGTATATTTGAATAGAGGCACTCCATCAGGTCCATACTCCTTCTGAGAGTTGAGGCCAGAGAGGGCATAGAAAACATCATTGGAAGAATCTTAATAACAGGCATAAAGGAGTCAGAGGCGGGAAGAGCAGGAGGAATATGCCCAGAATCTCGTCCATGGTGAGCTCTTACAGAGAAGTTTGAGCAGAAGAGTTCAGCCCTTAGAGACAGATGAGACAGCAGTGCTGCCAGGATCAGGAGTTAAGGAGAGGAGGGAAGAGGAAGAAGTGAAATTGGAAGAGATATTTTGGCTAGATGACAGAAGTCACGAGGAAGAATTAGAAGAAGCAAGGTGTTGACATTTTCTGTTAATAAAATAAATTTTGGTAAGTCGGAGAATAGATTTGGCAATGATTCAGAAGGGCTGAAATGTAAAGATCAAAGTTAGAGGAGTTCGAAGGCTCCGGAACCTTTTTGTGAGCTGCCTCTTTATCTTTAATAGCACATACATATTACACATAATTAATTACACACTAATTAATTCCACGTAAAAACGTAGACTTGTATAAAATATATATACACAAAATAAACATTAAATAATGTAAATATGTCAAAAATATTTACAAAATACACATTGAATAATGTAAAAATCGTATCAAAATAAATACACAGAATATTAATAAAATAATGTAAATTTGTATGAAAAATAAAAGATGCAAAAAAAACATAATAACGCATTTAAAAAAAAAAAAAATATATATATATATATATATATATATATATATATATATATATATATATATATATATATATATATATATATATATATATATATATTTTTTTTTTACAGCAAAAGAAACAGCTCAAGGGCACAAAAGTAAACATTAATAAAAAAAAAAGCCCATACTCGCTGCTCTAAAAGAATCCAAAGAGGTGGCCGAAAGATAAGTCAGTTTCGGGAGGAGAGGTGTCCTGAGTACCCTCCTCTTGAAAGAGTTCAAGTCGTAGGCAGGAGGAAATACAGATGAAGGAAGATTGTTCAGAGTTTACCAGCGTGAGGGATGAAAGAGTGAAGATGCTGGTTAACTCTTACATAAGGAGTTTGGACAGTATAGGGATGAGCATGAGTAGAAAGTCGAGTGCAGCAGAGACCATGAGGAGGGGGAGGCATGCAGTTAGCAAGTTCAGAAGAGCAGTCAGCGTGGAAATATCGATAGAAGATAGAAAGAGAGGCAACATTGCGGCCGGAATTTAAGAGGTGAAGACTATCAGTATGAGGAGGAGAGCTGATGAGACGAAGAGCCTTTGCCTCCCCTCTGTCCAGAAGAGCTGTGTGGGTGGAGCCCCCACACATGAGATGCATACTTACTCCATACGAGGCGGATTGAAGGCCCCTGTATATGGACAACAACTGTGCAGGGGGAAGAACTGGCGGAGACGGTACAGAACGCCCAGCCTCGAGGAAGCTGATTTCAAGTAAGAGATGAGATATGAGTTTCCAGTTGAGATTTTGAGTTAAGGATAGACCGAGGATGTTCAGTGTAGAAGAAGGTGATAGCTTAGTGTTGTCGAAGAATAGGGGATAGATGTTTGGAAGATTATGTCGAGTGGATAGGTGGAGAAATTGAGTTTTTGAGGCGTTGAAGGACACCATATTCTTCTTTCCCCAATAGTAAGGTTTGAGGTTAAGCGTTTTGCAGCCTCCAGCCTTGAGTCGTTAAGTTCCTGAAGGGTGGGTCTTCTATTAAAAGAAGTTGAATAATGCAGAGTGGAATCATCGGCGTAGGAATGGATAGGACAGTTCGTTTTGGAAAGAAGATCATCAATGAACAACAGAAAAAGAGTGGGAGATAGGACAGAACCCTGTGGGACACCACTGTTAATAGATTTAGGGGAAGAACAGTGACCGTCTACCACGGCAGAAATAGAACGGTCAGAAAGGAAACTGGAGATAAAGGTACAGAGAGAAGGATAGAAACCGTAGGAGGGTAGTTTAGAAAGCAAAGATTTGTGCCAGACCCTATCAAAAGCTTTTGATATGTCCAGCGCAATAGCAAAAGTTTCACCGAAACGGCTAAGAGAGGATGACCAAGAGTTGTTGGTGGTAGCGAGTGTTCTAAGTGCTAATCGGTTCACGGATAGAGAAAGTCATATCCGCCAGGGTTACTTTATTGGACAGAACTTACACACCTCATCATCACAAGGACAACACATATGATAGGTGTTTGTTTGTGTATGCGTTTGTGTGAATGTTGTTTGTGTAGGTTAACGACTGAAGTGTTGAATTGTGTGTGTGGAACAATGTGTGGCGGTGGACAACAAAGAAGAGCGTGGACAGACAGTCAAAGGTAAACAAATAACAAGGATAAACGATTAGACACTTTGAAACAGCGGACAGGAGCACAGACAACTGTTGACTGAAAATAAGAATGAACAATGGTCTGTCTGCAACGCCCCCATTTTCCGTTTCACTGGAAGAGGCACGCGACTGGCAGGCAGTGGCTTTCTTCCCAAGGTCAGTTAAGAAGGCTAGGAGATCACCAGTAGAACGCCCTTGCGGAACCCATACTGGCGATCAGATAGAAGGTCAGAAGTGGAAAAGGTGCTTTGAATCTGCAGTTGGATTGATTCAAAGCTTTAGATGAAACAAGAAAGTAAAGCAATAGGACGGTAGTTTGAGAGGATTGGAGCGGTCACCCTTCTTGGGTACAGGCTGTGTGAAGGCATACTTCCAGCAAGAAGGAAAGGGTAGATGTTGACAGGCAGAGGCGAAGAGTTTGACCAGGCAGGGTGATGACAGCACAAAGGCACAGTTTTTAAGGACAGGAGGCACTCCATCAGGTCCATAAGCCTTCTGAGGATTGAGGCCAGAGAGGGCATAGAAAACATCATTTTGAAGAATCTTTATAACAGGCATAAAGGAGTCAGAGGGGATGAGTAGGAGGAATATGCTTAGAATCGTACAGAATGGAGTTTTTTAGAAAAAGTTTGAGAGAAGAGTTCAGCCTTAGAGATAGATGAGACGTGCAGTGTTGCCGTCAGGACTGAGGAGTGGAGGAAAGATGAAGAAGTGAAGTTGGAGGAGATGTTTTGGCTAGATGCCAGAAGTCACGGAAAGTTAGAGAAAGCAAGGTTTTGACATTTCTATTAATGAAAGAATTTTGGTTAGTCGGAGAATAGATTTGGCACGATTTCGGGCAGAAATGTAAAGTTCATAACTAGCATTGGTTTGAAGGCTCTGGTATCTTTTGTGAGCTACCTCTCTATCATTGACAGCACGAGAACAAGCGTGATTAAACCAAAGGCTTTTAGCGTGAGGAGAAGAGAAAGAACGAGAATGTATGCTCCATTCCAGAGACAATCACCTCTGTGATGCGCTGAGCACACACAGAGGGGTCTCCTATCCTGGAAGCAATAATCATTCCACGGGAAATCGGAAAAGTACATCCTCAGGTCGTCCCCACCGAGCTGAAGCAAAATGCCAGAAGCATTGCCTCTTCAGTGGGTCAGAGGATACCCAGGAGCGATAGGACAGGATGCAGATTTAAGGAATAAGATTGTGATCGGAGTGCCAACGGAAGAACAGTTTGACAGAATAAGCAGAAGGGTTTGAGGTATGTAGGAAGAGGTCTAGAATGTTGGGCCGATCTCAAGACCGGTCAGGAATACGTGTAGGGTGCTGGACCAACTGCTCTAGGTCGTTGAGGATAGCAAAGTTGTAGGCTTGTTCACCAGGATGGTCAGTGAAAGAGGATGAAAGCCAAAGCTGGTAGGGTGAACATTGAAATCTCCCTAGGATGGAGATTTCAGCAGAGAGAGAGTGAGTCAAGATGTGCTCCACTTCCAAATTCAAATAGTCAAAGAATTTTACATAGTTGGTAGAGTTAGGTGAGATAAACAGCACAGATGTATTTAGTAATAGAATGACAGTGAAGTCTTAACCAGATGGTGGAAAATTCAGAAGGTCAAGGTCGTGGGTACGAGAGCAAGTGATGTCGTTGCGCACGTAGGCGCAACATCCAGCTTTGGATTGAAATTTAGGATAGAGATAGTAGGAGGGACCAGAGTAGAGATTACTGTCAGTAGCCTCAGAAACCTGTGTTTCGGTAAGGAAGAAGGTGAGGTTTACAGGAGGAGATGATGTTCCACAAAATGAAGAATTAGAGCGAAGACCGCGAATGTTGCAGAAATTGAGAAGAAAGAGGTTCGAGGGAGTTATCAAGACACCTCCTCGGGTCAACAACCAGAAGGGGAGTCCTCCCTGGGGAATTTGTGGTCCCTTCAGGCAGGGGACTCCGAGAACGTTAAGCTAATTGGAGCCATTTGAATTTTGAATTTTGTAAAAAGGTTTATATTTTATGTGAACCTGTAGTGTGGTGTGAGATAAAGAGAGATCTGTCTTTAGAGAGCATGCTGAACTACTCTCTCCGTGTGTTGGTGAGACAATAGGGAAACGGTTAGTGAGGACATGGAAGGGTCTTTGGAGAGGCTTCAAGCTCCCTTTCTCACCTCCATATATACCTCACTGAGGAGTGGCTTCACGCCCACATTCGGTAAGTGTCTTCCTACCTACTCCAGCCATATATATATATATATATATATATATATATATATATATATATATATATATATATATATATATATATATATATATATATATATATATATATATATATATATATATATATATATATACGTATATATATATATATATATATATATATATATATATATATATATATATATATATATATATATATATATATTATATATATATGTATATATATATATATATATATATATACATACAAAAATACATATAAGATAATAATTTTTATGAGAAATAAATATATACAAAATGCACATACAATAAGGAAAATTTGTATTGAAATATATATACAAAATACCAAAATAAAACAATGTAAATTTGTTTAAAAATATATATACAAATACACATAAAATAACGTAAATTTGCTTTAAAATATATAAACAAAATACATATAAAAATATGTAAATCGCTATAAATATATATATATATATATATATATATATATATATATATATATATATATATATATATATATATATATATATATATATATATATATATATATAAATACACATTAAATAATGTAAATTCGAATCAAAATAAATAAACAAAATACGAATAAAAGAATGTGTATTTGTATGAAAATAAATATACAAAATAAAAATAAAATAACGTAAATCTGTATAAAACTATATACAAAAATACACAAAAGTAGTTTAAGTTTGTATGAAAATAGATATACAAAACACATATAAAAAAAGCTACATTTGAATTAAAATATATACTGTAAATACATAAATAATGTAAATTTGTATCAAAATATTTAAACAAATATACATAAAATAACGTAAATTTGTTTAAAAATATATAAACAAAATACACATTAAATAATGTAAATATGTATAAAAAATATATACAAAATACACATATAATAATGTAAATTAGTATCAAAATAAATAAATAAATAGCAATAAAATAGGGTAAATATGTATGAAAAAATATATACAAAATACGCATAGAATAACGCAAATTTGAATAAAAATATATATAAACAAAAATGCACATCTAATAATTTAAATTTGTATGTAATAAAATACAAAAAACACAGAAATTAAGGCAAATTT
The DNA here is from genome assembly GCF_024679095.1 of Eriocheir sinensis. Classification (NCBI taxonomy): domain Eukaryota; kingdom Metazoa; phylum Arthropoda; class Malacostraca; order Decapoda; family Varunidae; genus Eriocheir; species Eriocheir sinensis. The sequence continues at coordinate 172,408 of NW_026111773.1, read as the reverse complement.
GTATGAAAAAAATACAGAATACACATAAAATAATGTAAATTTGTATAAAATAACAACACAAATGCACATAAAGTAAAGTAAATTTCAATAGAAATATATGTACAAAACACACATTAATGATGTAAATGAGTATAAAATATGTATACAAAATACATATAAAATAATTTCAATTCGAATCGAAATACATAAACAAAATAAAAAATATTCATAAAAAACACAAAAATTACAAACAAAATACAATTATACACATAAATTTTTAAATTTTTAATGAAAATACAAGTGCTTGAAATAAACATAAGATAAAGTGAATTTGTAATGAAATATATATACAAAGACACATAAATTAATGTAAATTTCTATCAAAATATATATACAAATACACGAAAATAATGGCAATTTGTATAAAATCTATATACTAATTACACATTAAATAATGTATATACGTATAAAAATACATATACAAAGTAAACATAAAATAATGTACAATCGTATAAAAAAGTCAACAAAAATACCAATAAAATAACATGAATTTGTGTGAAATTAGTTTTTCCAAAATACACATAATATAACTAAAATTTGTATTAAAATCTATACAAAACACCCAAAAATAATCAAAATGTGTATGAAAATAATTATACAAGTTACACATAAAATTAGAAATTTGTTTTAAAATATATATACAAAATACATAAAAATGTTTAGCAAATTTATCAAAATATATAAACAAATACACATAAAAGAACGTGAATTTGTATAAAATGTATATACAAAATATGTATTAAATAATGCAAATATGTTTAAAAATATATACAAATTACACAGAATAATGTAAAATCGTATCAAAATAAACAGACTATCAATAAAATAATGTATATTTGTATGAAAATAAAGATAAATAAAGAATATTTGTATAAACATAAAATTATTCATTTTGTATTAAAATAAATATACAATATTAAAATACAATAACGCAGATTTGTATTGAAATAGATATCAAATTCACACCAAATAATGTAATTTTATCAAAAGATATATAAATATATAAAACAACGTATATATATATATATATATATATATATATATATATATATATATATATCGCTCTCTCTCTCTCTCTCTCTCTCTCTCTCTCTCTATATCTCTCGCTCTCTCTCTCTCTCTCGCTCTCACTCTCTCTCTCTCTCTCTCTCTCTCTGTTTATCTTTCTCTCTATCTCTATTTATCTATATTTCTATATATATATATATATATATATATATATATATATATATATATATATACAAAATACACATAAAAGGATGCAAATAAGTATAATAATATGTATACAAAATACAACTAAAATAATGTAAATTCGTATCAAAATAAATAAACAAAATTCCAATAAATATGGTATATTTGTAGGAAAATAAATATACAAAATATACATAAAATAACTAAAAAAAAATTAAAAATCAATACAAAAATACACAAAAATATTTTCAATTTGTATGAAAATAGATATACAAAATACTCATAAAATTAAGTAAATTTGTATTGAATTAGATATGCTAAATACACATAAAACAATGTAAGTTAGTTTCAAAATATATACAATGAATATTGTGAAACAATAAATTTGTATTAAATACAAAAATACATAAAATAACGTAAATTTGTATTAAATATATAAACAAAATACACATAGAATAATGTAAAATCTTATCAAATAAATACACAGAATATCAATAAAATAATGTAAATTTGCATGAAAAGAAAGGTGCAAAATACCTCTAAAATTACAAATATTGTTATAAAAGTATATATACAAAAATACACATAAAATAAAGAAATTTGTATTAAAATAAATATACAAAATGCACATACAATAAGGTAAATTTGTATTGAAATAGATATGCAAAATACATATAAAACAATGTAAATTTGTTTCCAAATATATATACGAATACACACAAAATAACGTAAATTTCTCTAAAAATATATATACAAAATACACATAAAAGTATGTAAGTACGTATAAAAATATATATACAAAATACACATCAATAATGTGAATTCGTATAAAAATAAATAAACAAAATACCAATGAAAGAATGCATATTTGTATGAAAATAAATATACAAAATACACATAAAATAACGTAAATTTGTATAAAAGTATTTACCATAATTACACAAATGTATTTTAAATTTGTGTGAAAATAGATCCAGAAAATACACATACAATATGGTAAATTTAAATTGAAATATATATACAAAATACATAAAATATGTTAAATTTGTATGAAAATAATTAAACAAATACACATAAAATAACACAAATTTGAATAAATTCACATAAACAAAATACACATTAAATACTGTAAATACGTATAAAAAATATATACAAAATACACATATAATAATGTAAATTCGTATTAAAATAAATAAACAAAACTCCAACAAAATAATGTAAATGTGTATGAAAAAAAAAAATACAAAATTCACATAAAATAAGGCAAATTTGTATTAAAAAAAAACAGAATACACATAAAATAATGTAAATTAGTATAAAAACAACAACACAAATGCACATAAAATTAAGTAAATTTGTATAAAAATATATATACAAAACACACTTTAAATAATGTAAATGCGTATGAAAATATGTATACAAAATAGATATGAAATAATGTGAAATCGTATCGAAATAAATAAACAATATACCTATAAAATAATAATCCTATGAATAAAAATATATATTGAAAATACACATAAAATAACTTAAATACAAATACAAATATACACTCAAAATAATATAAATATGAAAGAAAATAAATATAAATAACATTAAATATGTAAATATATGAAAAAATATATATATATATATATATATATATATATATATATATATATATATATATATATATATATATATATATATATACATACATATATATATATATATATATATATATAGATATATATATATATATATATATATATATATATATATATATATATATATATATATATATACAAAACACACATAAACTAATGTAATTTGTATAATATATATTCAGAATACACATTAAATAAAGGAAATACGTATAAAAATATATATACAAATTACACATAAAATAAAGAAAACTCGTATCTAAATAAATTAACAAAATACCAATAAAATAATATAAATTTGAGTGAAAATAGATATACAAAATACACATGACATTATTAAAATTTGTATTAAAATGTTTACAAAAATACCCAAAAATATTTTTTAATATATATACAAAATACCCATAAAATATTGTAAATTTGTATCAAAATATATAAACAAATACACATAAAGTAACAAATATTTGTATAAAAATGTATATACAAAATATCCATTAAATAATGTAATTATGTATAAAAATATATACAAAATACACATAGAATAGTGTAAAATCGTATCGAAATTAATAAACAGAATATCAATAAAATAATGTAAATTTGTATGAATATAAAGAAGCAAAACACCCATATAATAACGCATATTTGTATAAACAAAAATATATACAAAAATAATTAAATTGGTATTAAAATAAATATGCAAAATGCACATACAAAAGGTAAAATATATATATATATATATATATATATATATATATATATATATATATATATATATATATATATATATATATATATATATATATATATATATATATATATATATATATATATATATATATATATATATATATATATATATATATATATATATATATATATATATATATATATATATATATATATATATATATATATATATATATATATATATATATATATATATAAATGAATACACATAAAACAGCGTAAATTTCTATAAAATATATATAAAAAATACACATAAGATGATGTAAATACACCTAAAATAATGTAAATTCGTATCAAAATAAATAAACCAAATTCCAATAAAAGAATGAATATTTATAGGAAAATAAATGTACAATATACACAAAAAAACTAAAATTTGTATAAAAATATATACAAAAATAATTTAAATTTGTATGAGAGTAGATATAGAAAATACACATAAAATTAGGTAAATTTGTATTGAAATACATATAAAAAATACATATAAAATAATGTAAATTTTTATGAAAATATAAAACAAATACGCATAAAATAACGTAAATTTCTATAAAATATGTATATGAAATACCCATTAAATAGTGTAAATATGTATAAAAAAATACACATAGAATAATGTAAAATTGTATTAACGTAAATACACAGAATATCAACAAAATAATGTAAATTTGTATGAAAAAAAAGGAAAATATCCATAAAATAACACATATATTTAAAAATATATAAATATACAAAAATACATATAAAATAATTGAATTTGTATTAAAATAAATATTCAAAATGCACATACAAAAAGTAAAATTTGTATTGAAATAGATATGCAAAAAACATATAAAACAATTTTTCAAAATATATATACGAATACACATAAAAAAACGTAAATTTCTATAAAATATATATAAAAAATACACATCAGGTGATGTAAATATGTATGAAAATATATATACAGAATACCCATAAAATAATAAAATCGTATCAAAATAAATAAGCAAAATACAAATAAAACAATGTGTAGTTGTATGAAAATAAATATACAAAATACACATAAAATAACGTAAATTTGTATAAAACTATATAGTAAAATACACAAAAGTAATTGAAATTTGTATGAAAATAGATATACAAAATACACATATAATAAGCAAAATTTGAATTCAAATATATATACAAAATACAGGAAATAATGTATATTTGTATCAAAATATTTAAACAAATACACATAAAATAACGTAAATTTGAGTAAAAATATATAAACAAAATGCACATTAAATAATGTAAATACGTGTAAAAAATATATACGAAATACATATATAATAATGTAAATTTGAATAAAAATAAATAAACAAAATACCAATAAAATAATGTAAATTTGTACAAAAATGCACATAAAATAATTAAATTTGTATGAAAATAAATACACAAAATATACATAAAATAACGCAAATATGTATTAAAAAATACAGAATACACATAAAATAATTTAAATGTGTATAAAAAAATCACAAATCCACATAAAATAAAATATATTTGTATAAAAAAATATATACAAACACACATAAAATAATGTAAATGCGTATAAAAATATGTATACAAAATACATATAAAATAATCTAAATTCGTTTCGAAATAAATAAACAAAATACCAATAAAATAATGTAATTCTGAATGAAAATATATATACAAAAGACACATAAAATAACGTAAATACAAAAACAAATATACACATAAAATACTTTAAATCTGAATGAAAATAAATATACAAAATAAATATAAAATAAGGTAAAATTGTAATGAAATATATATACAAAATACACATAAAATAATGTAAATTTGTATCAAAATATCGTTACAATAACACATAAAATATCATAAATTTGTTTAAAATTATTTATTAAAAATACACATTACATATTACACAAAATTTACATTATTTGGAAATACGTATAAAAATATATATTCAAAGTACACACAAAATAGTTTAAATTCGTATCAAAATAAATCAACAAAATACCAATAAAATAGTATAAATTTGAGTGAAAATATATTTACAAAGTACACTTAGTTTAACAAAAATTTGTATTTTATTATGTTTTTACAAGTCTATGTTATTTTACGTGAATTTGTATACATATTTTGATAGAAATTTACTTTATTTTATGTGTATTTTGTATATATATTTCATTCCAAATTTACCTTACTTAATGTTTATTTTGTATGTTTATTTTCATTCATATTTAAATTATTTTATGTGTATATTTGTATTTGTAATTTGGTTATTTTATGTGTATTTTCTATATATATTTTCATTCAAAAGAACACTGTTTTATAGTTATATTGTTTATTTATTTCGATACGATTTTATATTATTTCATATGTATTTTGTATACATATTTTCATTCACATTACACATATATATATATATATATATATATATATATATATATATATATATATATATATATATATATATATATATATATATATATATATATATATATATATATATATATATATATATATATATATATATATATATATATATATATATATATATATATATATATATATATATATATATATATATATATATATATATATATATATATATATATATATATATATATATATATATATATAATTTATGTGCTTTGTGTTGTTGTTTTTACAAATTCACATTATTTCATTGTATTCTGTTTTTCGTTTTTGTACAAATTTGCCTTATTTTATGTATTTGTATATTTTATTTTCAAAAAATATTTTATGTGCATTTTTGTACATATATTTTTATAGATATTTGCGTTATTTTATATGTATTTTGTATTTATTTTTTCACCAAAATTTACATTATTTTGTTGGAATTTTGTTTATTTATTTTAATGCGAATTTACATTATTATATGTGTATTTTGTATATATTCTTTATACGTATTTACAGTATTTAATATGCATTTTGTTTATATGTTTTTATACAAATTTACGTCATTTTATGTGTATTTGTTTAAATATTTTTATACAAATTTACCTTATTTTATGTATTTTGTATATATATTTCAATTCAAATTTAGATTATTTTATGTGTATTTTGTATATCTATTTTCATACAAATTTAAAATACATTTGTGTAATTATGGTATATAGTTTCATACAAATTTACGTTATTTTATGTGTATTTTGTATATTTATTTTCATACAAATACACATACTTTTATTGGTATTTTGTTTATTTATTTTAATACGAGTTTAAATTATTTATGTGTATTTTGTATATATATTTTTTTTACGTATTTATATCCTTTTACGTATATTCTGTATATATTTTTTTATAGAAATTTACGTTATTTTATGAGTATTCGTATATATATTTGGAAACAAATTTACATTGTTTTATGTGTATTTTGCATATCTATTTCAATACAAATTTACCTTATTGTATGTGCATTTTGTATATTCATTTCAATACAAATTTAATTATTTTATGTGTATTTTTTGTATATATATACTTTTATAACAATATTTGTAGTTTTATAGGTTTTTTGCTTCTTTCTTTTCATGCAAATCTACGTTATTTTATTGATATTCTGTGTATTTATTTGGATACGATTTTACATTATTCTATGTGTATTTTGAATATGTTTTTTTTACATATTTACATTATCTAATGTGTATTTTGTACATATATTCAATACAAATTTATGTTATTTTATGTGTATTCGTTTATATATTTTGAAACAAACTTACATTGTTTTATGTGTATTTAGAATATCTATTTCAATACAAATTTACTAATTTTATGTTTATATTTTTATATCTATTTTCATACAAATTGAAAAAAATTTTGTGTATTTTTGTATTTATTTTTTTTTAAAAATTCGTTATTTTATGTGTATTTTATATTTTTTTTTCTACAAATAACCTTCTTTTATTGGAATTTTGTTTATTTATTTTGATACGATTTCACTTTATTTTAGTTGTATTTTGTATATATATATATATATATATATATATATATATATATATATATATATATATATATATATATATATATATATATATATATATATATATATATATATATATATATATATATATATATATATATATATATATATATATATATATAAATATCTATATATATATATATATATATATATATATATATATATATATTTTTTTTTTTTTTTTATTTATTTTTTACAGCAAAGGAGACAGTTCAAGGCACACAAAAAGCAAACATTAATAAAAAAATGCCACTAATTGCTCTAAAAAGAATCCAAAGGGTCGAAAGATAGGTCAGTTTCTGGAGGAGGTGTCCTGATACCCTCCTCTGAAAGAGTTTAAGTTGCAGGCAGGAGGAAATACAGATGAAGGAAGATTGTTCCAGAGTTTACCAGCGTGAGGGATGAAAGAGTGAAGATGCTGGTTAACTCTTGCATAAGGAGTTTGGACAGTATATGGATGAGCATGAGTAGAAAGTCGAGTGCAGCAGGGCCATGGGAGGGGATAGGCATGCAGTTAGCAAGTTCAGAAGAGCAGTCAGCGTGGAAATATCGATAGAAGATAGAAAGAGAGGCAACATTGTGGCGGAATTTAAGAGGTAGAAGCTTATCAGTATGAGTAGGAGACCTGATGAGACGAAGAGCCTTAGTCTCCACTTTGTCCAGAAGAGCTGTGAGTGGAGCCCCCCACATGAGATGCATACTCCATACGAGGGCGGACAAGGCCCTGTATATGGACAGCAACTGTGCAGGGGAGAAGAACTGGCGGAGACGGTACAGAACGCCCAGCCTCGAGGAAGCTGGATTTAGTAAGAGATGAGATATAAAGTTTCAGTTGAGATTTGAGTTAAGTATAGACTGAGAATGTTTAAGTTGAGGAAGGTGATAGCTGGGTGTTGTCAAAGAATAGGGGATAGTTGTTTGGAAGATTGTGTCGAGTGGATAGGTGGAGAACTGTGTTTTAATGCGTTGAAGGACACCAGGTTCTTCTTGCCCCCAATCGGAAATACAAGTAAGGTCTGAGGGTAAGCGTTCTGCAGCCTCCAGCCTTGAGTCGTTAAGTTCCTGAAATGTGGGTCTTCTATTAAAAGAAGTTGAATAATGCAGAGTGGAATCATCGGCGTAGGAATGGATAGGACAGTTCGTTTTGGAAAGAAGATCATCAATGAACAACAGAAAAGAGTGGGAGATAGGACAGAACCCTGTGGGACACCACTGTTAATAGATTAGGGAAGAACAGTGACCGTCTACCACGGCAGAAATAAAACAGTCAGAAAGGAAACTGGAGATAAAGGTACAGAGAAGGATAGAAACTGTAGGAGGGTAGTTTAGAAAGCAAAGATTTGTGCAGACCCTATCAAAAGCTTTGCGCTTTAGTGACAACTATAGGCGAAGGGGCGTCTAAAGGAATACCGACATTAGACCCAGATGCACGCACTGGCCCTTCACGTGTTTTATTTTCCTTCTCTCATTAACGTTAACACTAAAGTGTGATTTAATTAGCAGAACAAGATATTTTAATGTAAGCTCGAAATGTAAATAAATATCTTGAGTTTTTTATTCCTTCCTTGTGAACGCTGACACTAAAGTATCTATTTTGGGAATCCAGAATAATGCATTTTTGGGCTTCGAGTCAAACCTAACAAATATTTGAGTATCTTTCTCTTCCCCCATTACCGTTAACACCTTAAGGTACTATTTTTAAGAAACAAGAACAATATACTTTACGATGCCGCTTCGAATTTAACATTAAGCCCCTTGGCTGCAGATTCCCTACAAGAAGACATCACCAAGCTACAGAAATGAAACAAAAAGTGGCTTCTACAATGCAATGAAGAGAAATGTAGTCCCATGCACGCAGGAGTGGATATCAGTATACCAATCCCACATAGAGAAGCTGCTCACTATCCATCAGTGGCAGAGAAAGTCCACTGGAAATATATGCTTGACCAGGCTACCACTGAAGGTGAAATCCGTTACCAAAATCCACCGCAGCGGACAGGTTAACATCTGATTCTTAAATTTATCATTGACGTTAACGCTTTTAAATCTAACTATTTTGAGAACGCTGCTTCGAATCACTATACATTAAACATCTGATTCTTAACTTTCTCTCATTAATATTGACGCCAAAACTAACTATTCTGGGAAGCCATGGAACAACGCGATTTTGACACCGCTGAATTTAATCTAATATCAAACTTTCTCTCATTAACGTTGATGCTAAAACTATTTTGAAGCCAGAACAACACATTTTTGACGCAGACTGGAATTATATTGCACTTTGAGTCTGGGCTTAAACATAAATTAAGTAAAATGTTGAAGATTTTATAGTCACGTGTGGTGGAAAGATACACAAAGCAGCGTCAGGACTGAACCTCAAGCCAGCGCTGATGCTTTGGAGACGATCACTATGCACCATTCTGTGCAAAAAAAAAGATCGTAAGCTCTAATTTCCATCCACTACATATATCTGACTATTTCTGCCTAAAGAACCGTAATAATTATACAAATATAGTAAGTGAAAGTTTACTTGATGTTTCCAATGAGGATTTTGGTATAGTCGTTTTACACACACACACACACACACACACACACGTACCGGGGAATTTTCTAAGAGGCCATCCGGAAAGAGGAAACGTCAATGGAAGTGCAGGAAGAGGAGAGAGAAGAGGAGGAGGGAGGAAGTAGGAGGAGGAGAAGTATGAAGAAGGAGATGGAGCATGAAAGATGTGTTAGGAGGTTGGAGAGTAAGGAAGAGTGCAGAAAGGAAGATTGTGATGGCGGAGACGTTCTGGGAGAGGGAAAAGGAATGGAAAACTCAAGGAAAAGAATGGAAAACTCAAGGAAAAGAATGGAAAACTCAAGGAAAGGAATGGAAAGCTTCAAGGAAAGGAATGGATAACTAACGTGAAAATAACCAGTAATATGTTGATAATCAGGAAGGTATCACATAAAGGAAGTAGAATGTTAGCAGAGAATTCCTATGTGAATGATGTAAGGATGACTTCAGTTTTTTTTTCAATGAGTCTAATACCTTTTCTGTTTTCCCCTCTATTTTCATAGCCCTCCTAGCTTTACCTGTTCTCCATCCTCTCACATTTATACAACCAATACTCATTCAGTTCATACATTTCACTGCCTGGCTCTCTCTCTCTCCCTCCTTTATCTCATCTCCATCTTTGTATCATACTCGTTTGGAGAGCAGAGAGATATATGTGAATGTCTGTTTATTCATTCTGGTTCCTTTCATTTTCGCTTCCTAACCTCCCGATTTCCTGAGCCGCTCTTCTTTTGTTTTGTTTCCTTCCTGCCAGGCAATTATCGTACGTTATATTTATTTCTTTATTTATGTTTTAGTCCGGCACGGAAAGACACTTCATCTTGACTCTCATATTATATTCCTTTATTATTATAATTTTTTGAACTAAGGATTTTACTCTGCTTTAAATGCACCTTGAGCTTGTGGGAATGAAGGGGGGAGAGGGAGGAGAAGGGTGCGTTTGTGTGTGTGGTGTGTGGTGAGTGAGTGAGAGAGAGACATAGAAGAGAAAAGAGCGACAAAAAGAGCGTTGGGTGTGTGGCATATATGGTGAGTGTGTGTGTGTGGGGGGCAGGGGCTAGTATATGTGTGCGTGTGCGTGTGTGTGTGTGCTTGCTTTTCATCACTCCCCCGATCATTATTCACACACTCGCATCTTCATTGGCTGATAATAATATTATGTTCTGCGCTCGGGCTAAATCGCGTTATTTCGATGCCGTGTGTGAGACGTGAAGCAAATTCTTCTTGTTAATTTGATTTCCCCGCGCGGAGGGAGCTGTAAATGGAATAATTATCCCCGCACTGAGAGAGAGAGTGTGAGGTGGTGTAGGTGTGGGTGTGTGTGTGTGTGTGTGGGTGTGTGTGTGTGTGCGTGTGTGTGTGTGTGTGTGCGTGTGTGTGTGTGTGTGTGTGTGTGTGTGTGTGTGTGTGTGTGTGTGTGTGTGTGTGTGTGTGTGTGTGTGTGTCTGTCTATCCATTTATCTATTGTTATACATAACATGTGTCTACTGCCTGTGTGTCTGTGTGTCTGTTGTTTTGTGTGTCTGCTTGCCCTTTCTGTTTGTCTGTCTGTCTCTATGTCCTTCCTTTCTTTCTTTCTTTTGGGTTCTTGGGAGGGGGTTCTCGAAGTGAGTGCGTGCGTACATGCGTGTGTGTGTCTGTGTTGAGGTGTCGTCGCCACGTCATAAATGCTACGGCATTGCAGCGCCCACATTCAATGCTCGACACACGAGCCAGAGAATATTTATAAATACATTATGAAGACGGCAGCGGCGGCGGAGGGAGGAGGAGGAGGGCAGGAGTGCCCTCGCCACCACTCATTACCGAGGCCTGTGCGCTCACTTACCCAAGCCAGAGGCGCGCCGTTACCGAGTTCGCGTGCTAATAGAGGCTATAATCTCGCTGCCAGCCTGGTTGTTCGTTAACTAGGTAGAGTAGTAACTGACCATGCTTATTTTGAAATGGAAAACTATCAATATTTAGGTTTTTTATATCTTGAAGCATTCCATATTATTTTTTGCACTTCACAATTTCCCTGTGCTTCCACGCACTATGAGAGGCTACAATCTCGCTGGCAGTTGATTGTTTACTTTTGGGTACAGTAATAACGCTACTATGTTTATTTTCAAGGAGTAGGCTATCAATATTCCGGTTTTATCTCTTGAAATTATTCCGTATTCTTTTTTTGCTTATAACATTTTTCTTTCTTTCACGCCCATTCTGATTCATTCATAGATGACCTTATGCTCTCACCT